>NC_047107.1:26860565-26953065 GCF_902500255.1 Thalassophryne amazonica
CATTTATATTACATACCAGTAAAGACTCATCTATAACCTTGGATTTGCACTCTCTGGTTGCCGCTCTAAGTGAAAATGTATCTTCCCATCATTTCCACCTCATTTGTAAGTAAGTGAATTTGAATTACTTTCACTGTGGACTCTAAAAACAGTTTCATTTTGTACTTAATGGTGTGAGTATTGATTTCCTTCACCCACAGTTGATTTCACAGATGCAACAACAGTTGTCAAAGTCACGGTTTCACATGATGTTCACTTTGTCACTGTGTAAAAGCCTGTGGCACTTCATGGTGAATCAGGCTGCAGGTTTTCTGTGACGGCAGAGGTTAGTCTGTTACTTCTGTAGAAAACGTGTTGAAGCTGTTAGTTTCTTACTGCATTTCTTCAACAATTTATACATTTTTAAAGTGAATTTAGATATTTTTTATTTGTGTGTATGCTATGCAAGTTGCATAAATAGGACCAACAATTCTCAGTGAACAGTGCGTTTTTAAAGAAACATCTTCCCTAATATTTGATGGCAATGATACACACTAATCAAAAACGGCAAAACAGACCTACACATTGCTGTACACATTTTTGATAAAAGCTTCAGGACAGCTCAGAGACTCAAAGCATGATCATTTACAGCTGGCAAAATGTTTCATTTGGCAATAGTAATGTTTTGGAATATTTTCTGTCCTGCTTCTAGTGCAAGTCAGACCCATTGTGAACTTTGATTTTTGTCAGAAAACCTTACAGTGATGTGTGTCTGTGTTGAGATCAGAGCGTAATGTTTGTGTGATTTGTCTGCAGATGAGAGAGAAGGGCCCTCAGAAGGACTTTCGTATCGACAGCAGGAGTCGCACCTTTGTCAGCAGATGAAATTCACTACGGTTTCTCACGGCCAGGAATCGGCTTCCGGCTGGTTCCAGGAGGAACTTGCCACATGTAGCACCGCATCGCCTTGCATAGGTCAGAATCTTTAGCTCTATGGTGCAGGACAAAGAAATGACTGAGGCTCACGGGGACTGAATTACAGTTTAGTCCCTGAGCACGGCATTTAAATTTACAACTGTTTTCTCTTTGTTTTTTTCTTGTTCTGAACTTGTACCAGACCAGCAGCAGTATGCCAGCAGTGACCAGTCCAAGCTTCCAGACCCAAGTCGTATCCGCTCCCGTGTCCCACCCAACATGCCAAAGCTCTTCATCCCTTCCACCGTTACAAAGTTTCCACCAGAAATCACAGTAACTCCTCCAACGCCCACACTTCTCTCCCCCAAAGGCAGCATATCAGAGGAAACCAAACAGAGACTGAAGGTGAATGAACGCCTGAGGTTCCCATATGGTGCATTAAACTAAATACACTGATGAATCAGTTACCATCATACATTATTTTGTGGGCTGTAACCATCAGTACAGCAGGCTAACTCATTTGCGAGTCTGCTGTAGTTCATTGGACGGCTTTAAAACTTGACTAAAGATGTCAGACTCACTCATTTCACAAGCTAAATATTCTGCAAGGTTGCATTCAGAACCTCATTGGTCAGTCTTGCTGTGTTGGTTGATAGGTTACACTTAGCCTGACATCACATGTCACAACCATAGACTATATATACTGCACAATGTCACCCATAGGTTTTCTATAGAGCTCTAGAACAACGGATATGAAGCCCATTTCTGGGTGTCACCATGTTAGCAGCAGTGGCAACACCAACTCTGGATATGTGACGATGACCACGTAAATGGATGAAGAGGTAGAGGATGGGTTTCTGTGTTGTGTGATGAAAGAAGCCTGAACATGACCCTGTCTTAGAGTCCAAACCACCTAAACTTACAGGCTAACCTCAGTTCAAGTATTTATTAAATCATATTTTTTGGGGACCCTGCCATGCTTTGGTATGGTCATTAAAAGTTATGAGCCATTTGTTTTCTCAGTAATTGTGTATGCACAGGACCTAATGGATCAGGCTACCAATAGCTGCTAAAAGTGCTAATCCCATTACCATACAAGAAGACAAGAATTTCACTCAATGCAAATATTGCAGCAGGGATGTCTTAGATGATCCGTTAGGACATTTCACCACACAACAAACCAGATTATTCCAGGTGTTTGTAATAAAATACTCTAAAACAACAGATACCTGTCTGTCATTTTGGTTAGCAGCTGCATCAACCAGCTTCTGAGAAAGATGCTATGAGAGTCTAAACTTGGCTCAGGTTTTGTCATTCTAAGTGGCTCTGCCCCTAAATAATTATACATAATCTGTTGTCTTAAAATTAGAATTCCTTAAACTAGGAAGTTAGAAAAAAAATCACAGCTGCCTCCTCCTCCTCCCCTGTACAGTTGTCATGGAGGGTGAAACTAACTATAGAGATTAAAACCGTTTTTTTGTTGTTTGTTTGTTTCCAGTTCTAAACATGTTTATTTCTGCTCTAAAGTTGGACTTTTTAACATGGAGTTGAATGGGAACATGCTCACTTTTGGAGCCAGCTTCAAGCGGACAGTCAGGGATCTGCAACTTTTTTCTTCTTGCAGCTGGTCTTCAAGCCTGACATGACATAAAGCTAATTTGACAGGAAATCTGGTCAGAAAAGTTATTTTAGGCATTTGTCGGTTGAAACGTCAGGGTCGCTTACATCTAGTGGAATTTGCCAATGCTTCTCAAAATTACTGGACGAGCTACAGTTTGGCACACCTCAGCTGATTGCCAGGCTATTTCCAAAAGGTTTTGCAAAATTTTCAGTTTTGACCTGGCGGTGACCCTTGAGCTGTGACCACGCCCACTTTTCCAGTTGTCACGTTAACCGTCTTCTCAGACACCACTAAACCAATGAAGCTGAAACTTGTGTGCGTGTCCCTACCCACGAGGACACCAAAGTTCATTTGAGGCGTTCCGATCCGATTTCAAATATGCCCGCCATGGTGGCCATATTGAAAATGCCACCTAGATTTATTAGTCAGCAGTTTATGAAAAGATACCGAGCTGCAATTTGGCAGAAGGGTAGCTAGTAGGTAGCTCCAAAAACATATCCAATGGGTATTTAAGTTTTTTTATTATTATTATGTTTTTTTGTTTGTTTGTTTGTTTGTTTTTGGTTTTTTACCTTGATACAGCCTTTGGAGTTTGGCCATACCCACTTTTCTAGCAGAAACTATGACGTCTTGCATCATCAAGGTGAGCTACAGTGCCCGTGCTGCTATTTTTATTTTATTTTAATTTAATTTTAAGCTCCAAAAAATAGAAAATGCGTATTTCAGAACATTAGAATATTTTATTTCACATCACTATTTATGCAGTATAAATACCATGATTCTCTCAAATCTAGTTCAGTACACACAACCACAGTCATGGAGAAGACTGCTAAAGTGACAGTTATCCAGAAGACACTCAGGAACATCTTCCACAAGTAGGTTAAGCCACAGAAGGTCATTGCTGAAAGCTCTGGCTGTTCAGAGTCCTGGATCAAAGAATATTCATGGAATGTTGACTGGAGGGAAAAGACATAGGGGGAAAAGATGCACAAGCAACAGGGATGCCCACAGGCTTGAAGATTGTAAAGCAAAGCCAATTCAAGAACTTTTGGGAGCTTCACAAGGAGTGGACTGAGACTGGAGTCAATGCATCAAGAGCCAACATGCACAGACGTGTCCAGGAAATGACCAACAAGTGTTGTTTTCCAGGTCCCGGTTTCATAATGCAATACAATCCTTTAGCCTACTAAACTTATTAGGCGACAAAGGTTAGTTGCCCAACATTAACCATCTAAACTCTGTTTCACAACGGCGGCTAAACTTGTAGAGAAGTTGTCTAACGTTAGTCGACGATTTCCGTGGCCTCGCCAGTGCCATTGCCAAGAAACACCTCCAATGAGCGAGAATTTTGTTTACTTCCGGGTTGGTCATCTGCAACAAACAAACATGGCCGAGACTGCTGCACCAGAGAACAAGCGCATCCAGCCCCGGCGACCATAACCATCTCCAATGAATTATTCTAGTGCTGGAACACCCACTCCTGCCACAAGGCTCTCCTTCCTTTCTGCTCCATCAACTGGTGGTCCATGATAGCTCCCATTTTTGATGTGAGACACTGACGTTTTGTTGACTAAAATAAGACTAGCCTCCTCTGTAGCAGGCTAAAAACTTTAGTCAGTTAACGTGAAAGTTTAGCTGACTAAGCGCTTTGTGCAACAACTAATGTCAAAAGATTAGTCGATTAAGTAAGTTTAGTCAGCTGAACAAGATTTGACTGCTTTATCAAACCGGGTCATGGTGCCAACCCACTCCTGAACCAGAGACAGTGTCAGAAGTATCTTATGTGGGCTTAGGAAAAAAATAGAACTGTTGCTCAGTAGTCCAAAGTCCTCTTTTCGGATAAAAGTAAATTTACATAACATTTAGAAACCAAGGTCCCAGAGTCTGGAAATTGTAGAATACTTCATGCTTTCATCTGCTGACAAGCTTTATGGAGATGCTGATACACTTTTCCAGCAGGACTTGGCATCTGCCCACAGTGCCAAAACTACTAGTACCTGGTTTGCTGACCATGGTATTACTGTACTTGATTGATCCTGCTGCTGTCAAAACAACTTGGACTTCCAGAACACCTCAGCATTGCCAGAGGCTGTTCACCTCCACACCACACGGCACTGATGCAGGAATTTGTTCAAAAGGAGCCACAACCAAATACGGAGTGTATAAATGAACACACTTTTCAGAAGCTAGGCATTACTGTATCATAAATCCTTTTTAAAGCGATATTTTGAAATATTCTGTTATTTTGAGATATTCATTTTAATTTTTTTGGGAGCTGTAGGCTATAATTATCAAATAAAAAAAACAGTTGAAACATTTTAGTGTCTATATACTGAAACTAGAATATGCAAAATTTTATTTCTCTGAAATACCTGACACATTAAACTTTTTCACAATATTCAGATTCTTTGAGATGCAGTTTTACTCCCAGCCATGTAAGCCCCACCCATGCTCCACTCAGTGTAACACCATGTAATCCCAGACAAACTTAGTGTACATTGCGCCCTCAACGCTTGATATCTTGGAGAAATTCTTTTGGTGCTTGGTGTGAAAATTGGATGCCATGATGCATCAAGTTTGCACTGGATTGCATGAGGCAGCCCCAGAAAATTTTGAATGGGTTCAAAACTGGCACAAGTCTGACATTTCCCGACTTGTGGCTATCTGTGCAGCGTGTCCATTTTTTCCCATTTTATTTACAAGTTTAACAATATACCAACTACAATATAGCAACAGAAACCCAAAGTAGTGGGAAGCTAGATCAGCCAGAGGGAACCCACACAAACATGGGGAGAACATGTGAACTCCACACAGAATAACCACAGGTGGGAAGCGAACCTGGGACCTTCTCACTGTGAGGCAACATTGCTAACCGATAAACCACTGTGCTGCCCACAGTTGATCCTTTAGTTATTCTGAGTTGAGAAAAACATGCCAAATTATGATTTATACCTGCAACAATTTTGTGGCTCACAATGAAATTAAGAATTTTAACATTATACACTGTTTTAATTTTGACTGACTGACTATAATTTGGTAAAATCGGCATAATCTTCTTTTACCTGTTTTTTAACTGGTTTGATGTGTCTAAGTTGATTTAAATGGGTTTAAATCCAGATGCTGGCTAATCATATTTGAAAAAATTGTTTTTTAAACCCTGTTGAATATCTCTCTGCTGTTTGGTATAAACAAGTCATTTATCATTTAAGAAACTTTGCTCTTTGTCAACATTTGCAGTGTAAACCAGTGGTTGGGTATCGAGAACCAGTTCTTTTTGAGAATCGTTAAGAAATGATTCGATCCACCGACATCAATAGCCTTTTTGCTTAACGATTCCCTTATCCCCTTTCAGAGCGGTCAATGTTTTTGAAGGTGTTTTGTCAGGAAAACATTTATTTCTTTACGTTAATTGCAGACCCTGCAGCGGGTCTGACATCAACTGCTTCTGCAGTGGCTGCTGTTGAAGCTTGAAGCAACGAAGCAGTGCTCCGACCCCGCTGTTTGGTTCATTGCTTCGCTGCTTTTCAGAAGTGGCAAGTCCGCTTCTTAGCACCTCTCAAAGCCATTTAAAAATGTCAATCGTGAGTCACTTTTGTGTGGATTAAAGTCACTAACTGGGGCTCTTGTCTTGTTGTGGGCAAGAAACGAGAATCGTCCTCCGTTCCGCACAGCTCCAAATGCTGCGCCACTCTCTGCCAAGTCAAGTTAGAGTTTGGCCGGAATTAATGACTTCAAAGCGAATCACCTTTTTAAATCAAATGACACCTCTTTCCAAACATTGTAACACAAACAATAAACTACAATCGACTAAAATGTTTTTCCTCCCAAAATAAGACGCCCTGCGTTCTCTATGAATTACATTGATGTTGACTTGCAGCGCAGCCAGCTGTAACAGCTCAGCTCAGAGGTATGGAGAGACATTCATGCCATTAATGTCTGAAAGGAAATGCTTTTGACAAAAACTACAGATTTTGTTTATTTTTATTTATGTCCAGAGTTTAAGGATCCAGTGACCAATTTCATATTTATTTACTTAAGACTCACTAAAAATGTTATTGACATAGAAAACCTGTAAAGCATGGGTTAAAGTTCTCCTTCACCACAATGGATTTCCGTCATTTGGAAAGTTTAACCACACATACGCGCACGCACATGGTGTCATGCGTGGTTTGGGGCCGAAATATGATACTCTCGCAACGTCTAATCAAAGCAGCAGCAGTGTCAGCCTGGACTGCGGAGGAAGGGACTGTGTGAATTTTCACTCCTCTCCACTGTTTTTACTGCTTGCCACGAGCCACGGTTCTTCTCCTCCCTGTCTTCGTGGGAACATTGGCAGACCTTCCCCAAGTACAGCAGGGCGTGGCTTTGCTTTGAACCAATGAAGCATTGATCCGACTCACTGCTTTGATGGTTCGTTGTATTATTTCGCTTTATCTTAATTTTGCCCTGCTAAAACCCTAAAGAGCATGTGTGTGTGAGTAATATTTACCTTTTTTATGTTAAACCGACCTGTTATTGTCTTCTGAAACAGTTGATAGATGTATTTTATAACTTAAAAACGGGACCGATGCTAACGCATTAGCATGTCTATGACGTTTTCAGTGTTAAAGTTAGCATTAAGCTGTTCGCATCTCAGCACAGTTTGTGCATTTCTGTATAATTAATGGCTCAGCGTTTGTTGTCGTAAAAATGTCAAATTGCAAATTGTAATATTTTTTTATTTTATTTATATATTAATAATAATAATAGCAACAACAACAAAAGTAATACTAATAATAATAATGCTACAATTCAATTTTAGAGAAACAGACAAAAACAACCTGATAAAACACAACAGCAAAGGTAAAACCAACTAACAATGAACATGAATAAATAAATATAGAAATAACTGTTTCCTGTGAACACATAGTGACTCTTAAACCTCCACTTCATCCCTGTTTTATTTAAGTTTAATGACAGTTTGTTTCTGTCAAACCACATCTAAGCTGTGTTTTTACACAAGAAAAAAATAAAATGCAGTAAGCTGCACATTTGTGTCTTTTCATGAAAATATCTTATTAAAGATCACATATTACACTTTTGTCAGGCTTTTAAAATACTTGACAGTTTGAAGTGAGTTTTCTTTGTTTCAGAGGGCTTCGTATGCATTAAAATTCAATAGAATATACAAAATTTGACTTGCTCTTTTAAAAAATTTCTGGGGGAGCACTCCCAGACCCCCATAACCAATAATGTGTTTACTTCACAGTTTGAAGTGACTTATTTGTTTCAGAGGGCTTTATACTCATTAAAATTCACCAGAATATACAAAATTTGACTTGCTCTTTTAAAAAAATTTCTGGGGGAGATCCCCCAGACCCCCCCATTGTTTGAAGTGAATTTTCTTTGTTTCAGAGGGCTTCATACCCATTAAAATTCACCACAATATACAAAATTTGACTTGTTCTTTTAAAAAAATTTCTGGGGGAGATCCCCCAGACCCCCCCATTGTTTGAAGTGAATTTTCTTTGTTTCAGAGGGCTTTACACCCATTAAAATTCACCACAATATACAAAATTTGACTTGCTCTTTTAAAAAATTTCAGGGGGAGATCCCCCAGACCCCCCATAATCAATACTGTGTTTTTACTTAACAGATTGAAGTGAGTTTTCTTTGTTTCAGAGGGATTCATACCCATTAAAATTCACCACAATATACAAAATTTGACTTGCTCTTTTAAAAAATTTCAGGGGGAGATCCCCCAGACCCCCCATAATCAATACTGTGTTTTTACTTAACAGATTGAAGTGAGTTTTCTTTGTTTCAGAGGGCTTCATACCCATTAAAATTCACCACAATATACAAAATTTGACTTGCTCTTTTAAAAATTTCAGGGGGAGATCCCCCAGACCCCCCATAATCAATACTGTGTTTTTACTTAACAGATTGAAGTGAGTTTTCTTTGTTTCAGAGGGATTCATACCCATTAAAATTCACCACAATATACAAAATTTGACTTGCTCTTTTAAAAAATTTCAGGGGGAGATCCCCCAGACCCCCCATAATCAATACTGTGTTTTTACTTAACAGATTGAAGTGAGTTTTCTTTGTTTCAGAGGGCTTCATACCCATTAAAATTCACCAGAATATACAAAATTTGACTTGCTCTTTTAAAAATATTTCTGGGGGAGATCCCCCAGACCCCCCATTGTTTGAAGTGAATTTTCTTTGTTTCAGAGGGCTTCACACCCATTAAACTTCACCACAATATACAAAATTTGACTTGCTCTTTTAAAAACATTTCAGGGGGAGATTCCCCAGACCCCCCATAATCAATACTGTGTTTTTACTTCACAGTTTGAAGTGAGTTTTCTTTGTTTCACAGGGCTTCATTCCCGTTAAAATTCACCAGAATACACAAAATTTGACTTGGTCTTTTAAAAATGTTCTGGGGGAGCACCCCCAGACCCACCAGAATCAAGACTACACCCTGCCCCACCACCCTTTTATGTACCTTTATGTTCAGGTTTTGCATTCTTTTTATGCTTTGTCACTCGCTCTCTGTCTCTCCTTAGAGGCTATTTTGCAAAAAACAAAAACAAAAAACAAAAATTTATTGCTTTAACCCATGCTGTAAAGCCTACTTTAAGTACACAGAAAATTCACAGGAGGTATTTATAAAGGAATCGATAAGGAATTGGATCAATAAGTGGAATCGATAATGGCATCGATATTGATTAAAAACTTATCAGTACCCATCCCTGTAATTAGTATTATTTGTTAAAATGTGTTAGTTATGCCAAAGACATTTAAAAACAGAGATGTTAAATGTTAAAAAAGATGTTTAAAATATGACAAAAGGTAAAAATAGAAGAAAGTCCTTTAAAAACACGTTTAAAATGTTTGAAAAGTGTGTAAAATGTGTGAAAGAATAGAAAGTTCTTTTAAAACATGTTTAAATGTTTACAAAGGCTGTAAAATGTATAAATGCATAGACAGTTCCTTAAAAATGCACAATTACTTTTAAAATGTGTTAAAGATGTGTAAAAGAATAAAAAACACACAAAGATGTTGAAATTGTGGGGGGGCGCAGCTATTCATTTGTTCTCTGGGGGGGGCTCACACTTTGAAAACCCCTGGTGTAAACTAAAAGCTTAATTCATTTTAAAATAGAAGCACTCAGAGAGTGCAAACCTCCGCCAAGGCCATGGCGTCACCGACGCCATAACATCTACACGCCGTGGAATCATTGAACCTAAAAAAGTGTAACAATGATGTTTGCTCAGTAGTAAAAAAAAGTTTCATCTGCTGTGACTGGACATAGCATGTATCCTTAGCGCTTGGCATCACAGTTTATTGCAACTTGCACCTTTCCCAGAAGCTACTGTCATCTGAGCACTGATATTGATATTGCATGTGCTTATAGACAAAAATGAGACAAAATTCTTTTTGTCTCTTTCTCTAAAATTGTATATAATAATCATTAGATTATTAATATATAAACAAAAATAAATTTAAGAAATATTACAATTTGAAAACAAATGCACCCGAACGTGATGACGGCTGCAACTGCTTAATGCTAACTTTTAACATTGAAAATGCCATAGACATGCTAACGCATTAGCATCGGGATCTGGATCATGATCCAGATCACCACTAAAATTTAATCACTTGTTCCTCTTGTTATTTCCAACCACTCCACAAAATTTCATCAAATTCCGTTCAAAACTTTTTGAGTTATCCTGCTGACAGACAGACAAACAAGCAAACCCGACCGAAAACATAACCTTCTTGTGGAGGTAAAAATAGCTATTGAAATGAATTGTTTGTTGGAGCCTTGAATTTGACTTGAGGGCTGAACATTGCCCCCTGCTGTTTGTTGCTGTGCAGAACGTCATCCTGTCGTCTCAGTCTGCGGCCACTGTTAAAAAGGACACGCTGAGCCAGCCCGCCCTGGAGGTGCAGGAGACGTCCAGCCAGGAGTCGTCTCTGGAGAGCGAGTCTGACGAGGAAGACGATTACATGGACATCTGAGCCTGGCGCGGGCTCGTGCACATGTGGAAACCCAGCTTACAGTAAAGGAACGGTATGCGTCACAGCTGAGTCCGCTTGAATGCTGTCGCTTCCTCTTGTGTATCGCAAACCACAAATTTAAAAGTCTGATGCTTAAACGGAGGCAGTGCAGTGTTGCAACCGCAGTGACAGATGACCACTTTACTTTCGTAGCACGTCAGCCTCTCCAGCTCTGTTGTTCTAAAGCATACAGCGTTTTTTGGCACAAAGATGACCAAGCTGCTCCAGCCTGTTTATGCATCTTTTTTAAATTTTGTGTGCTAACTGTGTCTCCGCATTGCAGCTAATTCCCTGATTTTGGGAGCTCTACGTTGTCATTTTGAGGCGCCTCGGTCCACCGTGACGCCCAGCAGCATGTGCGTGACTTCCACCTCTTTTATCGGCATGCTAATGTAATGTGTACGATGCGTTCAAGTGCTACATGATGTATTTCAGTGGACACAAAAAGGACAATCAGCTGCACTAGAGGTTTGTGGGCGGAGCTTAGGTGCCGTACAGCATCATAACCTGTAGCAGATTGAATATGTTTACACTTTTCATCAGTTAACACTTAAATTTGTGCTATTTTTGTATTTCTTTTTTGATATCTCGTGGTTTTTGGTTTGGTGTGTGTTTATAGCTCAGAGGAAGCGTTTTTACAGGAAGACGTCCTGTCACCAGCACTGATGTGAATGATGGAGAATGCCCATAGTTTCAGTTAGCTTTTGTACATATCACAGTCCACATATCTTTCTAAAGGTCTGATGGGTTACTCCGAATGTTAAATGTTACACCGAGGGAATCCTGAACCAACTAACACAACGTTGTAACCCAGCCGCCTTTCTGGTGGAACTGTTCCGTTAAGTTTGTTCCCATTTTAGCTGAACTAAGAGGAAAACACCAGAATGTTTCTTTTTTTTTTTATCTTTTACACAGATTGTTTCCTATATAAAGAGAGCTACTTAACAATTGTTTCTTGCAAGGTGTCTGAAACTCATTTTTAAATAACATAAATGAGTAACTGTAAACTGTCATCCATTATGAATGATATTTTGTTTTGTTTTGTTTTTTTTCTTTTTCTGTAAGATTTTCTGAATGCATTATAAATGTCAAACCAAAAATACATTTCAGAAACTGTCCAAAGTGAATTCTTACAAATATGTTGTATAAATAACATTTTGATTTTTGTTATTTATGGAAGTTAAAAATCTCAAAGGTTTTTACACCTCGTTCATGCATGTTTTCAGCACTCAAAGACCTTAGATCTTTAGGTTGTTCCGTACCATTAGTACTGATGGCAAAATATTTAGTTTTGATTATATTCTTATCCGTTTGTTGAATTAAATAGTGTTTTGGTTGAATCTTTACAACCTGAACAGCCTCCTTGGTCTTCATGCACTTTATTTTTTGAACATGTCTTTTAACTGTTCTTGCAGCCTGATTTCAGACACCTAAATCACAACTTAAAATGACATTTCCCCATTTGTCCACATATTTTATATTTCTGCAGAATAAAACACCTCATTAAAAGATTTGTCTATCTGACAATTACCTATAAGTAGTAAGAGAATGTACGGGGGGTGGGCTCTGAATATGAAATATTTGGAATTATGGCTGTGTTGCCAGATAATGTTTAGAGAAGTGGTCAGAACAAAGTGGGACCTCTGAAAAGTAGTTGTAGCTTAGAGTTTGAAAGAGCAGAAGAAAGCACCAGCCACACTTTGATTAAAGTCATAAATTTTGTTAATCCTGAAATAATCTAGGTGACTGATCTATCTGTGTGCTTTAAAAAATGTGAATCGGCCACTGTGTTATTTAGTGTGTTACGCACATAATGCCTTTAACTATATTAAGTGAAAACCTTTGTGCTGTTAGTCAAACAAAATTAAATTTGATGACAACACTGTAAAAATTTCAGCAATTGCAACAAGTTTTATTTGTGTAAGTGACAGATTAGCTGGTTTTACAGACAAAGCAATTTATATTTTTCTGTTAATCTACTTACTGTAGTTCAGTGCTGCAGCATTTCAGTTCAATTCTGTCTCAAAAATGAACCTTGTTACTTCACTTAATATCAAAAATTTCACTTGAACTACTTTTGAAACACTGTTTTACTAAATCTGATGTCCAGTTTCAACTAATCTGGTTCATTTGCTTGTTTTTAAGCCTGACATCATTGCAAAATATTTCACTTTTGTGAAGGTGATAAATTAAAAGAGCATAAATTATTTTTGACACTTTTTATTGGCATGAATGACTTCATAATGTTTTAGTCAAAAGTTAATGTTTGATTATGACGTATAGAATAAATTATTGGCTGATATTAAAACAAAGCATAACAGTAATCTTTACTGAAAAATTTGTTCTGTAACCCGCTGGCCACTGTTTCTGTTGTCAAAGTGTTGGTGTGAAGTCTCCGACACGAGGGAAGTCATTAGTCTTCATTAGCAACTTCCAGGACTCTCTTATGAAGTGCTGTGAAATTGTCATTTGCCCCTTTGTCGGGCAAGCTCGATTTGAGGTTTGTTTTCTTATGTGGTGGACCAAATGTGTGCTCGCCCGGCCCTTCGCCGCTGCATGTGACACTCCTCATTTAAGGAAGCTGTGGAAGAAAAGACATTTTGAACACTTTGAGGAGCCTCAGCAGGTTTGTTTTTCAGAACTCCTGCAAAATCTGATGCACGAAGTGTCTCGACTGTCCGCAAACTGTGCTCTGTGATAACTTTTTTTTTTAACCTTTTCCTCTCCATGCACATTTGCAGACCTTCTGTGCAGGGTGATTGACGTGACGTTACAGAGGCATGTCAGAGGAATTTGAGCTGATGTGTTTCCAGCCAGAGGTTGCAACCTCCACAAAGCCCTCAAAGTGGCCAGTTAAGCATCAAAAGGGCGCACCGCGTGCTTAATGCGAGTGAAGGGTGTGAGATTTCTCGTCAGGCCACTGCAGGAGCTCTTTATTGGGCTGCTGGAGAGCCGTCTGATCCCTGAGCCCAGGCTGTATATTGGCAGCTGTTAACTGTGGAGATGTGTGCAGTTAAAACAGATGGCTGAGGACTGACATTTGGGACAGGGTTCAGTGGGTGGAGGTGGGCTGCTTCTGTGCGTTTTTCACTTTGGAAAAATGTTAAATGGTTACATTTAGATTTCTGTGTGTGTGTGGTTTGCTCCCTCTATCACTCTGCTCCAGATGTGTGAATGCCGTCCAGATCACCCCCGGCCTGCTGTATCAGGCAGCGCTCTCTGTCTCTGGCTTTTATCTGTAGGCTTTCAGCAGTCACACCTGTCACCTCCAGACGCGGTGCGTAATGGGATTGACACTGCCGCCGCTGAAATGTACACCTCAACTCTGACACCACACAGTCACTGCATCCAACACCAAATTCTCTGATTTCTTACAGCAAAATGGTCTCTAAACACCACCACCCTGACTCTGAAGATGGCCTACGTGAGGAGAGCCACACGCAACCTGTGACTTATGACGATTGTTTTCTCATCACTTGCGTGAAATCACTTCACACTTTGTGGAGGCTGGCGTTTTGCCTCATGTTGGATCTCCTCACCAGGTTTCTTCCTAGATGCAGTGTTTAATAGGAGCTTGTAGGCAGACCTACAGTTCTATTTTGCAATGTGAAAATCTGTTGCATGTCATCGGTTTCAACCTGCCATATTGAGTGAGTGATGTTTGTTTGTTTTGAATCACTTCTCTTTTGCACTATGAGAGTTGGTTTAAATGTCAGCAGATCCTCTGACTGACTTGATTGGCTGTATTTAGGTCATCTGACCGCTGAATATGGTAAAATATTAGAAATGTCAGGTACACATGCTTATTTACCTCAGTAAATGCAAAGAAAAGTTTAAAATCACAAGGGTACACACTTGCCCATTGGAAATACAATGTTTCGTTTTGGCTGGGGCTGGCACCAGGGTAGAGTTTGCAAGATGTAGGACATGAACATCTAGAGCAGGGCTGCCCAAGTGTTTTGGTGGAAGGTACCTGCCCTACATGGTTTGTTCACTGTCTGCTCCATATGTGGCTAATTAACTTTTGGCAGGTGTGCTCAGCCAATAAGATGCTGGGAAACACCAGAATTAAATAATCAGGTGATAGTGGAGCAGATAAAGGAAAAAATCATGCAAATGGTGATACAAGTATCAAATTTGGCACAGTTGTTCTTGTGGCCATGGTCTTTCAATCTGCCTGATTTGCCACACAAAAATCAAAGCTGGGATGGCATCCATTTTTCAAGATGTCTGCCAAAATGAACCCACTGAAAGGACTTTCCTAATAAGAAGGCTTACATTTGCTCAGTTATACTCTTAATTACACTTACAATGGCACATATCGGGCCAACACTACCAACCATCCTGCATTTGACGGGACAGTCCCAATATTTACCCCCTTGTACCACAGGAGTGTGAGTGGGATGCCATTAGTCCTGCATTTGTGTGGGTCCGGGAATGCCCATGGACCCCCCTAGTTACACTTTTCACCCTTGGCGCTCACGGCCACGCGGGGATGTCCTGCATTGGTAAATTCAAATATTGGCAGGTATGCCAGTCATAATGTGTATGATTTACATTATATTGATCTTTTTGCTTTAGTGGGCACTTAAAAATTCAAGATGCTGGACATTTCTTTCAAGATGGCTGTAAAAGAAACATGAAAATAAAAGACAAAAATGGTCCAGGTTCCAGATTTCATTGTCAGAAACTTCGCTTGGAGTCTGACTGAGTGTGACAAAGGTTTCAGTCACTTCATCACACGTCTCAGGTGAGCCATGCAGATTTCTTAGCTTTGCCTTGAAATGCAGAAACATCGCACCCAGTGAACACATGGAAGTAGAGGATCCCCAGTGTCTTCTGTGGGCCAGTTGCAGAAACTGTCATTAATTGGTATCCATGAACTGGTAGGTACTTTTCTAAAGAAAACCCACATCTTTTGAAGACCAAGTGCTTGAAGAACCAGCAGCAGACACTGCTATGTCAAGCACATCTGTGTCATCAGCCTTGATGACAAGGGAATGGTTCCCATTGAGAGCTGTGTCTTGGGCATGCACCAATAGCTGGATGTCAGCTTATTTGTGGGTGCATGGGGAAGCAGTATCAAGAGACTTACTGCTGGAGTTGATAGCTACAAAGGGACATTTTTGTGTCAAAAGGCTTCTGCTTGCCTCAGCTCTGCAGACCTTTTCCAAAAGTGATTCAAACAGCTCAGTCTTCTTGCTGTCATCTCCTAAGAATCCTTTTCCAGTTGGCAAGTGTTTTGCTTGCTGCCAAGGCTCGTCTCCTAATGTCCGATCCCCACTTTGATCTGGTCTCTGCTTCATAGGAATAGTTTGTCTGCTTGGAGTTAAGTGGAGATGCCGTAGGGGCTTAGAAAAAAAGACAGGGTTGGGTAGGATTACTTTGAAATGTAATCCAAAAGTAATCAGAGTACAAGTAGTCCAAATGTATGTACATACATACATGTACTCCACATGTATTCTTTCAAAGTAATCCTACCCAACCTTGGTTGCTGAATAGTGAAGAGGATACGGCTCCTCTGAATGCAGATAGGTAAGAGCTGCTAGCAAAAATCAGCTGAGGTGCTGTGTTCCTTGGCCCGTTACTTTAAATTAGAAGTAATAAATAAATTCATTCATTATTTAATTTTACACACATTTAGTCCCTTCAGCTGCTCCCTGGTTTTAACTTGGGGTTGCCACGGCAAATCCAAGGTGGATCTGCATGTTGAATTGGCACAGGTTTTATGCCGGATGCCCTTCCTGACTCAGCTCCATATTCCATGGACAAATGTGGTAGGGGTGGGGTTTGAACCAGAAGCCTTCTGCACTGAAACCAAGTACACTTGACTAGACATAATTAAAGTGTAAAATAAAATACTGTATTTTCCAGGGTATAAATCTCACCTTTTTTCTGGATTATCATTTTTATTAATTTGGGATTTTTGTGTATTGTAGTGTACTTTTATTATTGCCATTTTTTTTTTATTTTTTTTTGTTATTGGAGTTTATTTTGTTTAGTGCTTTGATTCTTGGGACAGCCATATTTGCATAGTATTTTTATTTTATTTATTTATTTTATTTTATTTTATTTTTATTAAATTGCCAGATGTCCCAAACTTTTTAAAAAATATACGATAGTACAGCTCCACCCCCCACATATTGTCCCAAGGTCACACGATGAAAACCATCCTCCTTGGCAATCAAGTGAGATCAGTTCAGGGAACATGTTGCCGGTGTAATGCATCACCACATCCACCACTCTACAGAACTGCCCTGGATGTCAACACAGACACAGACAGCCAACCAGTCCATCTCCACCACCAACTACCTGTTTACCACAGCCAGGTGAAACATGAACGTGTCTTTAGCCTTCTTCAATTACTGTGGTCCTTGAGACTAAGGTACCTGTGTGCTGGTTCATGCCCAGAGCAATGCGCCACATAGCCAAAATATCACAGCTGATGCTTCCTCACAATGCAAGTGATGCTGCTTGTCTAAGTTTTTTAAATAAGCATTTCTTTCCAGTCCTTCTGTATCTGGTCATGAAATATCCACAGGTTTTGTCCTTAAAGTGAATATATGATTCAATGTAGGCAAAATCTTTGGGTTTCATTGTGTAAAATAAATAAATACATCATTGTACTGTTAAGACCAAACACCATATAACCCACAGCAAAGGAAATGGTGCGAGTATTCAGTATAAAAGCAGATGAAATGATAATAGCCCATCTGGGATGCTTCGTACTTACTGTATAGGTCGGCTTTATGCTCAGCGGATCTACTCCCAGTTTGTCTTCTCTCAAATTTCACCTTTCTTCCCATTTTGTCTGCTGTTTTTCCCCCCAATTAAATACACATTAATAAACATGCAATAAAACTTGAAAAACAAAATTAGAATATTTAAGATCCAAATATCCAAATAACAGATTTTTAAATTCTAGGGCAATAACCTTGGCCCTTGTTTGTGCAAGTTATAAATTATTAAAAATTATCCGGGTGCTGATAAGATTGTTAGCAGTGTTCTTTTTCATTTAACAATGTTTTATGTTTTGTTTGTGGAATCAAGTATCACTCTTTGAGTTATGACATTATAACTCAAAAGCACAATGGCACACTGAAAAAACCAACTAAAAAAGTTGTTTCAACTGGTAACATCTAAATGAAGGAACTTGTTTGAATTCAAGCTAATAAGTTAGATCAACCCTAATTTACAAACTTAAATTCAAACAACGCAATTCATTTAGACGTTACCAATTGAAACAACTAATTTAAGCTGGTTCAGCTATTCTCTTTTTTCAGTGTAAAGTCGATAAACTGACACTATATTAGACAAAATAACATTATAACACAAACACACAAGGATTAAAAATAGTAAATGACAAAGCAGATGAAATAGCACTGTTGTCCATTTTAAAAGTTGACAAAATGGGATGTTACCAGGGTAAGGATGAAACTCTTGGTATTAGCATTTTTTGTTTTGGCCTCGGTTAGGATCCAGAATTTGATGAGTTGCCGTAAATTTTAAATTCTCAAGCAAAGTACACAAGTGAACAGAAAATTGTCTTTCGTGGTGATAACAAAATTCGGATGTGCTATATTCATACGTGCTTAAACAAATTTAAGTTTCCACCCTAATGCATTCCCGCCCCTCCTTTCGTTATGTCAGAGGGCTGTAATGACTGTACAGAGTGCTTTGCATCTTTAGTGTATCTTTTTGATGGCGTTGTTACAAGCACTACGTTGTTGTTATCCCTTTTACTCTGAATCGACCCAGCGCCTTAGACGAACTCATCAATAGTTTCACGGGGAGGTCTTTGGAGCCACACACTTAACTGTTGACTCTTCAGAATCCTGTGCTAGCCTATAAACATTTACAGAAAAAAAAGAAGTCCCCACATCACTCTGCTCTGAAGCTGTTCTCAGTCAAACTAACACAAACACACAGGATTTCCTTTGTGCACAGGTGTTGAGGAGCTCACAGACAGCATTGTATGCAAACCTCAGAATACAGTGAGACCATAACGGGAAGTGATGTGACGGTGGGACAGATTGAATTCAAATTTTGAAGTCAGCTTCTCTCAAAGCAGTGAGCAGCATTAGTTATTCCTGTGTTATTACTCACGGTTTGTGAAATAGGCCAAGATGATCTTCGTCGTGGATTGACTTGGATGTGCTTGGCAGGGTTTCTGTGGCGGCTATTTATGCTCCGTCCCATTTAGGCCTGAGTTGGGCTGGTGGTGCTAACTGGCTGTTAATTGGCGGCCTATACATCGGCCTTTCTCCACATGCAGAAATCAGCTCCTTCAAGGGAAACTGGCCTAATGGGATTATCTATGAGTGGGCTTGTCTAGACACCCAATACACAATCACACCCCTCCCCTCAACATTGCACGTGTCAGAGGATGCCCCAAGATAAAAGTTACCTGCATGTTATCACACCATTATGGGTTTACACAAGGATTACCACCCACTTTGTAGTTTCTCTGACAGAGAAAAAGATCTTCAGCGGTATGATTTTTAAAATGTTCATAAATATTGTATACAGATACTTAACATTCTGTGGTCTTTGACCTGTCCATTTGTCTTCAATGCTGTATATAAAGATCATTTAGATTTGAACAATATTATATTCACATTGTTAATTATGATAGACTAACTTCATCACTCAGATCCTCATATGGTGTCACTTGAGAATGTATTGCCAATTGAACATCTTTTAAAAGACCCTTAAAAAAATTACAACAAAGTTACAAGGTTCCCCGTTCAAAGCCACCTCTGCCTATCTGCCCATCATGTAATATGGATTTGCATCAGGGAGGGCATCATGCAGAGCCATGTTGGATATGCTGTGGCGACCCCAAGTGGAAAAAAAAGAAAAACTGAAGAATTTACTTCAGTGTATGGATGAAAAATCATCAGAGCAACTATCGGGAGTTATGAAAAATCCACTGCACACTATTATTATTATTGGAATTATCATCATTATTATTATTATTATTATTATTATTATTAATGAGACAGGGGTGGTGGCCAAGTGGTTAATGCGCTTGGTTTCAGTTCAGAAGGTTCCGGGTTCAAATCCCACCCCTGCCTTCCATGTGAAGTGGAGTTGCGTCAGGAAGGGCATCCGGCGTAAAACCTGTGCCAATTCAACATGCAGATCCACATTGGATTTGCTGTGACGACCACGAGTGCAAACAAGGGAGCAGCCGAACTTACTATATTAGGTGCGACATAAAATACATAGTCACTCTGGTAAGATAGAAAACGCAGACAAGATGCTTGTGTACTTGTAGCCAAACCAACTAATATACTGCTTTATTAAAAAGACATAAAACACTTTATTGAACAATAAACAACAAAGGCCAGTTTGGCAGGAAATCTGGTCAGGACTGTATTGTTCAGTGTGTGTCTGTAGGATAAATGTCTCCATGTTTATGCTCCATTGACATTAGCATTGCTAAGTTAGCATGACATTAACATCTTATGACATTAACATCTTTGTCTCCTTTAAACTTTAATGGTGGTTGCCAAAGCTGTTAGTGCCTTACCGCCACCTACTGGACAGGAGTGTGTAGCAGCAGACTGACCAAGCAAAAAGGAAAACTGCATTGAAAGTGTCATTCAAGTAAAAGAACAGATTAACTATCAACATACAGTAGTGTTCAGAATAATAGTGCTATGTGACTAAAAAGATTAATCCAGGTTTTGAGTATATTTCTTATTGCTGCATGGGAAACAAGGTACCAGTAGATTCTCACAAATCCAGCAAGACCAAGCATTCATGATATGCACACTCTTAAGGCTATGAAATTGGGCTATTAGTAAAAAAAAAAGTAGAAAAGGGGGTGTTCACAATAATAGTAGTGTGGCATTCAGTCAGTGAGTTTGTCAATTTTGTGGAACAAACAGGTGTGAATCAGGTGTCCCCTTAAATAGGGGACACCTGTTGAACATGCTTTTATCTTTGAAAGCCTGAGGAAAATGGGACGTTCAAAACATTGTTCAGAAGAACAGCGTAGTTTGTTTAAAAAGTTGATTGGAGAGGGGAAAACTTATACGCAGGTGCAAAAAATTATAGGCTGTTCATCTACAATGATCTCCAATGCTTTAAAATGGGCAAAAAAAAACAGATGCGTGGAAGAAAACAGAAAATCATCAAAATGGATAGAATAATAACCAGAATGGCAAAGGCTCACCCATTGATCAGCTCCAGGATGATCAAAGACAGTCTGGAGTTACCTGTAAGTGCTGTGACAGTTAGAAGACACCTGTGTGAAGCTAATTTATTTGCAAGAATCCCCCGCAAAGTCCCTCTGTTAAATAAAAGACATGTGCAGCAGAGGTAACAATTTGCCAAAGAACACATCAACTGGCCTAAAGAGAAATGGAGGAATATTTTGTGGACTGATGAGAGTAAAATTGTTCTTTTTGGGTCCAAGGGCCGCAGACAGTTTGTGAGACAACCCCCAAACTCTGAATTCAAGCCACAGTTCACAGTGAAGACAGTAAACCATGGTGGTGCAAGCATCATGATATGGGCATGTTTCTCCTACTATGGTGTTAGGCCTATATATCGCATACCAGGTATCATGGATCAGTCTGGATATGTCACAATACTTGAAGAGGTCATGTTGCCTTATGCTGAAGAGGACATGCCCTTGAAATGGGTGTTTCAACAAGACAATGACCCCAAGCACACTAGTAAACGAGCAAAATCTTGGTTCCAAACCAACAAAATTAATGTTTTGGAGTGGCCTGTCCAATCCCCGGACCTAAATCCAATTGAGAACTTGTGGGGTGACATCAAAAAAGCTGTTTCTGAAGCAAAACCAAGAAATGTGAATGAATTGTGGAATGTTGTTAAGAATCTTGGAGTGGAATAACAGCTGAAAGGTGCCACAAGTTGGTTGACTCCATGCCTCGCAGATGTGGAGAAATCATGAAAAACTGTGGTTATACAACTAAATACTAGTTTAGTGATTCACAGGATTGCTAAAAAAGCAGTTTGAACATAATAGTTTTGAGTTTGTAGCATCAACAGCAGATGCTACTATTATTGTGAACACCCCCTTTTCTACTTTTTTTACTAATAGCCCAATTTCATAGCCTTAAGAGTGTGCATATCATGAATGCTTGGTCTTGTTGGATTAGTGAGAATCTACTGAATCTACTGGTACCTTGTTTCCCATGTAACCATAAGAAATATACTCAAAACCTGGATTAATCTTTTTAGTCACATATCACTACTATTATTCTGAACACTACTGTATACTTAAAATATAAAAAAAGGAAAAAGTACTCAGTATGTAGAATGGACAAATTTGGACTAATGTATGAATGGGTTATGTTTGATTCTTGCACTTAATCTTGATGATGATATGGCATCTGCAGTGCAATAACTTTTCTAATAACTCGAATAATACCAATGTAATATTTATGACTTTTGATAGAATGTATATCTTTATGATGATCAGAAACCACACAAGTTGACTAGCATGCACCAGAGTGCACCTCAGTGCATGTAGAATTTAAATTTGGGGGGGGGGGGGGGGTTGCTGGATCCCCGTAGTTATTTCTGGCCTTCAGCTTTTACACACTGTACTTCGAGTCCTGCCTACTCCCCAGTTTTTTCTTATCTCACTTTGTCACTGAAAGCTATCAGAGGGTCGATGCACGCTCTGCACAATGAGACGTACCTTTATATTACGGCTATTTACTGGCAACAATATATGCAGAGAGCTTCAAGAGACCACACAGCTGAGTAAGGTCTGTTTGTTTATTTGTTTGGTGTTTTCTTAACAATATATGACTTCATATTATGACTTCTTTGTGACTTTATCATGACGGGAGGTGGTGGCGTAACGGCTTGCACGTTGGACTGGGATGCCAGCAATTCAGGTTTGCTTCCCGATTGCAGCTACGCTCCCAACTGGCACTCTTCACAACAGTGCTGGGGAGGAGTGAGAGACACGTGCCGTGGACCCTTCTGAAAATAACTCCCCAGTTGAGACTTTCGTTGGTTACCCACGTTAAATAAGAGAACCTCAAGTCATTTATGAGCTTCTCATCCAATCTGTAGCCATTAGTAGTCAATCAATCAATTTTTTTTATATAGCGCCAAATCACAACAAACAGTTGCCCCAAGGCGCTTTATATTGTAAGGCAAAGCCATACAATAATTATGTAAAACCCCAACGGTCAAAACGACCCCCTGTGAGCAAGCACTTGGCTACAGTGGGAAGGAAAACTCCCTTTTAACAGGAAGAAACCTCCAGCAGAACCAGGCTCAGGGAGGGGCAGTCTTCTGCTGGGACTGGTTGGGGCTGAGGGAGAGAACCAGGAAAAAGACATGCTGTGGAGGGGAGCAGAGATCAATCACTAATGATTAAATGCAGAGTGGTGCATACAGAGCAAAAAGAGAAAGAACACTCAGTGCATCATGGGAACCCCCAGCAGTCTAAGTCTATAGCAGCATAACTAAGGGATGGTTCAGGGTCACCTGATCCAGCCCTAACTATAAGCTTTAGCAAAAAGGAAAGTTTTAAGCCTAATCTTAAAAGTAGAGAGGGTGTCTGTCTCCCTGATCTGAATTGGGAGCTGGTTCCACAGGAGAGGAGCCTGAAAGCTGAAGGCTCTGCCTCCCATTCTACTCTTACAAACCCTAGGAACTACAAGTAAGCCTGCAGTCTGAGAGCGAAGCGCTCTATTGGGGTGATATGGTACTATGAGGTCCCTAAGATAAGATGGGACCTGATTATTCCAAACCTTATAAGTAAGAAGAAGAATTTTAAATTCTATTCTAGAATTAACAGGAAGCCAATGAAGAGAGGCCAATATGGGTGAGATATGCTCTCTCCTTCTAGTCCCCGTTAGTACTCTAGCTGCAGCATTTTGAATTAACTCAAGGCTTTTTAGGGAACTTTTAGGACAACCTGATAATAATGAATTACAATAGTCCAGCCTAGAGGAAATAAATGCATGAATTAGTTTTTCAGCATCACTCTGAGACAAGACCTTTCTAATTTTAGAGATATTGCGTAAATGCAAAAAAGCAGTCCTACATATTTGTTTAATATACGCTTTGAATGACATATCCTGATCAAAAATGACTCCAAGATTTCTCACAGTATTACTAGAGGTCAGGTAAGCCATCCAGAGTAAGGATCTGGTTAAACACCATGTTTCTAAGATTTGTGGGGCCAAGTACAATAACTTCAGTTTTATCTGAGTTTAAAAGCAGGAAATTAGAGGTCATCCATGTCTTTATGTCTGTAAGACAATCCTGCAGTTTATTGGTGTGTGTCCTCTGGCTTCATGGATAGATAAAGCTGGGTATCATCTGCGTAACAATGAAAATTTAAGCAATACCGTCTAATAATACTGCCTAAGGGAAGCATGTATAAAGTGAATAAAATTGGTCCTAGCACAGAACCTTGTGGAACTCCATAATTAACTTTAGTCTGTGAAGAAGATTCCCCATTTACATGAACAAATTGTAATCTATTAGATAAATATGATTCAAACCACCGCAGCGCAGTGCCTTTAATACCTATGGCATGCTCTAATCTCTGTAATAAAATTTATGGTCAACAGTATCAAAAGCAGCACTGAGGTCTAACAGAACAAGCACAGAGATGAGTCCACTGTCCGAGGCCATAAGAAGATCATTTGTAACCTTCACTAATGCTGTTTCTGTACTATGATGAATTCTAAAACCTGACTGAAACTCTTCAAATAGACCATTCCTCTGCAGATGATCAGTTAGCTGTTTTACAACTACCCTTCACAAGTAGTGAAGATAAAAAAGTAACTTCCTTCAGCTGCTCCCTTGTTTTTACACGAAGTCGCCACAGCAAATACGAGGCAGACCTGCATGTTGATTTGGCACAAATCCTATGCCAGATGCCCTTCCTGATGCAACTCCACATTACAGGGAGAAATGTGGCTGGGGTGGGGTTTGAACTGGGAACCTTCCACACCCAAAACCAAGTGCACTAACCACTTGGTCACCACCCCTGCTGGGTAAATGTGTTTTTTGGGCAGTGTTTTGCTCAACTTCAACCAATCTTTTCCAAACGTTCATCACTTGAAAACACTTAATACTGTTTTCCCACCATGTTTGGTAGAAATATGTGGAGGTGGGTTTTTGTTTATTTGGTTTTGTTATTTTCTTCACACACACACACGCATGCGTGCACATGCACAGGAGTGATTGCAATACCCTGCTCATGTGGCGATGTGCAGGGTAGTGATTGGACCCGTGGTTATTCCTGTCGTGTGTTGGTGTTTCTTTAATCACAGTGCTAATTTCCAAATTGTGAAGCCCCTGCTGCTGCTGTGTGAGTGAATGGAACCAAATTGAATTTCAATATAAGTAAAAGAAAAAAGACAACATATTTTTCTTTTATGAAGTGATAAAGAAAAGAGTTTTGATCCACATGAAAACATCTGATGTCGATTCATAATGCTCGGTTAAAACTGACTGAGCAAAGTGAAGTGAGAGCTGCATGGTGTGATGGGATTTTTTTATATATGGCTCAAGCGCCATGTATAAAATTATTTATACATTCGTATGTTTTTATGTCATCTCTTTTTGGATAGGGCCAATTTGATGTCAAGCGTCACACTGCGTACAATTAAATAAGTAAACAATCATTGACAGTAAAGTTGTCCATGTGAAGTAGTGTCATGGGCCACATCTGGCCCCTGGGCCAGCAGTTTGAGCTCCCTGCTTTTAAAAGGTCAGAAGTTTTGAGTTCTATTTTTCACAGTTCCCATTTCATTTTCATAAAACAAAAATCCTTTAATCACTGCACACAGCAGATTGGCACATTTAAAAGCAGGTTTTCTCTCCCTCTCGCTCCCTGAATCATACTGAGTACAGACGCACTGTGAGATATTTTATCGTGCGGTTCTGTGTGTGTTATTTCCACAGAATCTGGTCCCGCCAGAAGCTCGGATCTGCAGCAGGGGAGTGCGTCCGTATTTGTTTTAAAGTCTCTTAGCCAGTTAATAAAGATGCATTTCCTCCGTCCCCCTTCCTGTGCGGACGGTATCAAGACTCTGTTAAGTTTCTTTGATTTCCAGCCCCCTCCAATCACAGCAGGACCCTGACTCATCACTGCCATACTTCAAAGCCTGGGAATGGCCCTCCTGACCCCGCCCACCCCACTGGCCCTCTTAAAAGTCATGGTCAGCCCATCCTGCAGGACTGAAACATCTGACTGGACTTCTTGAGCTGCAGGATTTATGCAAGGAGGGAACACTTTTCTCTATTTCTGACACTTGGATTTGCTGCATGGTTGGCACTTTGCACACGAATGTGCACGCAGCTGCCGCTGATTCTGAAGCATGCAGTCCATCAGAGGTGAGTCTTTCCTTTCTGTCATGATTTCCAGTTCGGTGAGCAGTTTGGAGTTTGTAGTCGCTTTGCCAGATTAGTTATGTATTTTCAAAGGATTTTTAATTTTTTTTTATGATGAATTAACTTCTTTTGTTAGACTTGAAGCCCAACTTCAGCGGGCCTCCTCCTGCCGCCCTGGCTGCAGGCCCTGAGTCCTACCTGCAGGGCAACATCAGGATGACTCTGGAGGATTCTGACCTCTGGAAGACCTTTCATGAAATAGGAACAGAGATGATCATCACTAAACCGGGCCGGTAATGTGAGCAGACAAATCTGTTTAGTGTTGCCGTGACTGAGCGATGTGTTGACAGTAAGTGCACGTTGTATTTCTTTCAGGAGAATGTTTCCGCACTGTAAAGTGAATCTGTCCGGTCTTATTCCATGTGCAAAGTACATCCTGTTGGTGGACATGATCCCTCAAGACGGCTTCAGGTATAAGGTACGAACCAAAAAGTCAGAAAGGTGAAGTTGTTAAAAATTTGATGTTTGATGCTCCTGCTTTCCTCTGTTGCCTGGAAGATCTAATTGTATTTATGACTGCATTATAATAATATTCATTAATAGACAATTTAAATAATGTTCCAATTTATTATCTGATTAGGTTTTTCCCAAATAATCGCTGATAGTAAGTAAAGTGCTCCCTTGTTTGCACTCGGGGTCGCCACAGCAAATCCAAGGTGGATCTGTGTGTTGAATTGGCACAAGTTTTACGCCGGATGCCCTTCCTGACGCAACGCCACATTACATGGAGAAATGTGACAAGAGTGGGATTTGAACCCAGAAACTTCTGAACTGAAACCAAGCGCATTAACCACTCGGCCACCACCCCTGCTTCCAAATAATCACTGATGCCATTTATAAATAAATCAGAAAACTGGAAAATGAGAATAGTGTCTAATTTTTTGAACACACAATCCCATATTTTAGTGCCATTTTTGTTGTTCATCCAACAGTCGACAACCTAAATATATATGATTACAATAAGAACCAAAAAAATGTATAGATAGAGAAAGAAAAGCAACAAATTTCTGAGGAGATTGAATTTGAAATTGCTTTGACTTTTATCATTTCATGAATTACATTGTTGTTTTTGGTCAATCCAGAAAACTTGATTTCATTTTGGTGATGTAAAAGAGAGAAAACCAACAAAATCTCAGATTGGAAAAGCTGGAACTTGAAATTCTTTACTTGACATTTGTAACTTGATGAATGAGTTAAAGAATTAATAATTATGTTTATTACTGCAATTTACTATCTGATGATTATTTTATAAATTAATTAATAATTCAATATAAATTAGAGGAAAATGGGGAACATTTATCACTAAAGTGGTACAAAAAAAGAGAAAAGTAGGAAATTTTCAAATTTAAAAAGCAGTAACTTGAAACACCTTTTCCTGCGATCAGTGACTAATAAATAATTATGCTTGGTATTTCTTCATTTATTTTGTTTTTATTTTGACTTTATATTTGGTCATTTTGATTATTTTCTCAAGTAATAATTCATGTGGTAATAAAATATCAGAAAATGGCAATTTCAGTTTTCCACAAGCCAATCCAACAGTCACTTTGGCCTGTGCTCCCTTTCTTCAGGAATTTCAAACTCTCCCACCACGACAGCTGATAAACTCTATGCAAATCAGATTACAGAGTATTGTTTTTATTATTTTAATGAAGAAATTTTGGATTTATATTGTTAACTCTCTATAAAATACAATACATTTAATTGCAATGTAATTTCATGTATTCAACATTTAAGGCCCCCATCCTGATAAATTTGTGGAAACAAATGATTCAACGGAAAAATTTGGGTACCTCCGTTTTAGAGTGTCATGTTTTGTTTAAGTGAAAAGCTGAACTATATTTAATTACATTGATGCAAAAAAGAGGGAAAAAAAATCTCATCAAATTTGAGAAGCTGGAATTTGACTTATTTACGCTTCTTTGTTTGAACCAGTGATTTAAAGGGTCAGTATTTATATTCAGTGTTGTATTATTTGAGAATTATTTCATCTGTTCATTAGCAGGGGTGGTGGCCAAGTGGTTAATGCGCTTGGTTTCAGTTCAGAAGGTTCCGGGTTCAAATCCCACCCCTGCCACATTTCTCCATGTAATGTGGAGTTGCGTCAGGAAGGGCATCCGGCGTAAAACTTGTGCCAATTTAACATGCAGATCCACCTTGGATTTCCTGTGGCGACCCCAAGTGCAAACAAGGGAGTAGCTGAAGGGACTTACTATTTCATCTGTTAATCAACTGCAGTTATAAAATGTCACAAATACAGCTCTCTGTTTTCTAGAACTCATTCTGATATTTTATGACATCACATTTGTCCATCAGTCAAAACCAAAATGTACTTAAATACAGTGATATGCTTAAATGTGATATAATAGAACCTGGACTACTCAGCTTTTATCACTTGATCAGTGATTTAAAGGATTGATAGATTACCAGAGTGATTCCACATAAAGCGCAGTAGCCTTGACACAGAGCAGCCGTGTGGCTCTCACCGGTCGTTATCCCCCGTGTCTCCCCTAACATTGTACATCAAAGGCGACTATCTCTTCCTGTTTTTCTATCCCCTGCTGGGAGCCCGCTGTACTGCCCCCTGTCTCTGTGGGTGGTACAGAATAGTCGTCACCCTCCACTCTGCACTGTGGGAAGGGAAGAAAGTGCTCCTCTGTAAATCACTTTTCTGTATGACAGATTAGCCTAATGATGGGGGGGGGGACTGTCTCCTTCCTTTAGTGGAATAAAGAGAAATGGGAGGTGGCAGGAAAAGCGGAGCCTCAGCCTCCCTGCAGGACCTACCTCCACCCAGACTCCCCAGCCCCGGGGAGCCACTGGATGAAGCAGTCTGTCTCCTTTCTCAAGCTCAAGCTCACCAACAATACGCTGGACCAGCACGGCCACGTGAGTACAAATGCTCAGCCCCACCCCCCAAACAACCCCCACGTTGTTGCAAAAGCTGAAAGACAGACACTTCATCTTTTCGAATCCACAGATCATCCTGCACTCTATGCACCGCTACCACCCGCGTTTCCACATCGTGCAGGCAGATGACCTGTTCAGCGTCCGCTGGAGTGTTTTCCAGACGTTTACCTTCCCAGAGACCTCCTTCACAGCTGTCACCGCCTACCAGAACACCAAGGTCAGTTTAAGTCACTGCCGTCAACTACAGAGGAGCCAGTTGTACCTAACTCACTGATTTTCCCCTCCTCCTCTCCAGATTACCAAACTGAAGATCGATCACAACCCTTTTGCAAAAGGTTTCCGGGATGAAGGCACGAACAAAAAAAGGCCAGTGTCACACCTGTTCTTAGAGTCTGTGCCTGCAAAAATTTCAGTTTAACTGTCTATTTGAACATAGGTCCCCAATACAGACCAAATGTTTCTTTACTGGATATAATCTTAATTTACAGGCGTGCAAACAAGACCTCAGCGGCCTCAACAGCAAACCAGGATGAGCACCATTTGAGCAGAGACTCTGAGGAGGACAGTTCCCCAGGTACTTCCTCCGACTCCTTCTGTTCGGTTAGTGTAGCCATCTCAGTAAAGGCACCTTGACATTTGCACAAAGTTAATCTCCTCACTGTGCAAGTGTGTGCCAAGTGAGTAAACGTGTTGTAAACTGTGCGTGAATTGTGCACTGGCTGTTTGCCAGTGCACAAAGAAAATTTTGAAATGTTCAAAATTTCTGGCACGCATTAGTCACGTGCCACTTGCGTGAATTAGTTGTGAACACTGTGCAACCTATTCAAAAACACTCCGTGTCGATGCGTGTCAATGCGCATCATTGCGCACAGCGCAGCTGAACGATTATGAAGCGATGTTATATCTATAATAAACATAACTTTACAGATACATTAGTTAACTCATAAAAAGGAATGAAAATGCAACTGTTTTACCATTCAATAACAATATATATATTATAAATAATTACCTTTGAGACAAGATTCCAAATGCGTTCTCCACTGCACAGTGTGCACGAGACAACCTGCAGCTGTAGATAATTTCTCTGTGATTCTGGGAGCGATGAGAGAACGGTTTCATCAGCCACATTCTGAGAGCAAATACATCATTGGCCATGAAATGATTATTTTATATAGCATGGCATCATTGGCACGATGAATTGCGCAGCAGTGTGGAGATCAAATTCGTGGATGTGTCAAGGTGCCTTAACAGGTTTCATGGTTCAATAGCGTATTTTTGTGTGGGGTTGGTGTGGGAAATAAACTCAAATAATACATGTATATTTAACATAAAATTAACTATTACATTTTTAGGCATTTATTTTGGTATATCCAACTCAAACAATCAATTGAATGTGTTTAATAGATTTATTGAGCCATTATAGCTGCTTCTTACTGTGATACATACAAATCCACTGAATTACTTTTTAGAGTGTAGTCTTACTATTGCAAGACCAGTAGAACAGGAATTTAGCTGCTCCTCATCTTTATTTGTAGACGTCACTCAAATGACAGTGGGCAAAAAGGAATATCCAAAACAAAGGGTACATAATGTACTTTTATAGACTTCTCATTTGCGTTATTTGTCTTAATTTTTATGCTTACTCTAATCTGACTGTGTTTTCAGTAACGAGTAATCTAACGAGTTAATATTTACAAATCAGTAATCGGATTAAAATTGCTTCTCTAACTTTACTATTATTTTTATATTTTTATACTGTATAAATGAGGGTTCCCAATATGTCGATTGCAGAGATACAGTGGGTCGATTGCAGCATTAAAACTGGCCCGTGGGCAGGGGGAGGTCGGAGGTTCGGCTGAACTGCCCACTGTTAGTGTTTGATGCTGTGAGCTAAAAAAAACAGTTGTCGTCTGTCAATGCACGGTGACGGAAGCACACCTGCACTGGCCTTTACTAAGACATTTTTACACCTTTTTTTCTTTCAAAGTCTGTGCCGCTTTGTGAATGTCCTCGCTAAAAACAGCTGAAGACCTGCGACGTGTCAACAACAAATACTAATGCCCCTTTTCCATCCAAATGCACCTAAGGGCCTGGTCACAGGGCACACAGCGATAGCTCAACGAAGGATAAAAACTCAAAAAGTCACAAATCGTCGAGAAAAGGTGGACGAATGATCTTGTACCTTTCCCAATCACCAAAAGCCTGAGAATCAAGAGCACAAAAAGAAGCGAAACAAAACTGAAACTAATGACAGAAAAATGAAGCGAACGTCGACCTCGACACTTTAAATGAAATCAAAACGAAACATTCATGATGACGTTACTGACAGCAAGTATGAGACTGAGGGCAGCCACCCTGTGCTCATGTCTACAGTACTTGCCGGTGTGGGATCTGCTTGTTTTGACAAGAGGTGAGATGTTGTTTGTCTTCACAACAACATGTGTGCACATGCAGGCCAGCCACAAACGACTGGAACGTGCGTAAATCGTTAAAGTAGTTGACAAAACGTTCTTATCGTTATTGTTTCTGTATGAAAACGTTGCTTGTCGTTCCACACATGGACGATTCATCAATGATACAAGGATGTTACGGAGCTTTAGTTATTGATCCATTCCGATTTTGTCAGCGTTCATGCCGGACTTGGGAGGTTGGACGACAGTCAAATGGAATGCTGATGTTACAGAAACTACGCAAACGATAAGGAGCCATCAAGACAGAAAGCAAAACGAAATGCGAATGAATTGAAGTTGTTGTTGGGATTCATTCACATTTTTCAACTGTTTGAAAAGTGTGAGAAGTGCCAGCTGCAGGAATGAAGCTGGACGAAGGTTAAACGATGCCTCTGAAAGTCAACATAAGTCCAGATTTCTTGTTTCACTTGGGCTTCCTTGTCCGTCGTTAGTGCCGTGTGACCGGGGCTTAAAGTTTCGTTCTTAGGACGAAATGATGTAAAAAAATGCAGATAAAACTTTCTTACCTGTCAGTCTGGTTGTGCTTTCTGCATGAATACATGTTATCCTTTCTTCCTGCTCAGACGGCAAACCAGGGGCAAATCCAGACGTAAAGGGGGTGGGGGGGCGTGGTTCCCTACAACACCCCTAGATTAAAAGTCCACTTTTGATGATATTTTTTCATTCTACTAGTAGGTATAATAGCATTAAAAAATATTAATAATAATAATAACTAGCATGTTGCCCGTGGGGATCCATGGGCTCTAGATTGGGTAGTGTTTGTAACATACGTAGCTGACATTTTTCAAGGGTGGTAAGAAATTGTGCAAAGTTTCTATAATGAGTTGGAATGGCATGTGAGTCCAGAGTGTTTTTGTAACCTTAGACCTCAACGATTTATTTATAAATTCTTTGTTCTTTTCATATACACTATTATTATTATTATTATTATTATTATTTAACTTTTACTTCTATTTTGTCATTTGATATTTAAATGGACCACAATGAAAATTAGTGTTTTCACTTTCTTGTGTCATCCATGTATTTTTAATATATTTACAATTATATTATGTACTTACATTGAACTTACTGAAGAAAATCACGCACTTACGCTTTTAATATATAGATGATTTACCGCCCCCTGCTGGATTGGCGTGTGACTCCAAAATGTAAATATCAATGCCCATTTTTCAGTGTTGTTAGCCAATATATGTAGCTTCTCTGAAAATATTAGTCCTATCAACGTTTGGTTTTGGCACCGTTCAACTTTGACCCAAAATACATAAACATACCAAATGGCAAATGTCAGCTCTCCCCAGTTTCTGTGTGATCAAAATTGCATGCACGCAGAGCTTTTTGTCTTCTGCATTCTGCTGTAAGCATGTGCTTTTAATTTGACAAACAGAGACTGTGGAGGAAGACGTTAAAAGCACTACACTTTTCCCTTATGGTACCGGGAGCATGACACTTTAAATCACTCATGGTAACAGCAATATAGCACTTAACTGACTAAATAACACTAACAACACTGTTAAACTAACATAAACCACAATAACAACATTTAAAACCCCTAACTCTCATGATGCATTGCAGCACAGTGTTCATTGTTTACTGGTTAGCTAAAATCGCTAATTTCTTAAAAAATATTTGTCCTGTCATGTTTCCGTTTTTGCCGCATTCATCCTTGACCCAAAATACATGAGCGTACCAAACTGCAAATGTCAGCTCTCCCTGGTTTCTCCGTGATCAAAGCCATACACCGAGGCCACTTGTCTATTATAATATAGATAATAAAATCCCTTTGGCTGCTCCCTTGTTTTTCCACTCGGGGTTGCGTCTACATACTGATTTGGCACGAGTTTTATGCCGGATGTCCTTCCTGACACAACTCCACATTGCATGGAGAAATGTGGCAGGGGTGGGTTTTGAACCTGGAACCTTCTGCACTGAAACCAAGCACACTAACCATGTGCCCACCTCCCCTGCTTATTATAATATAGATAGAAATAGTATTTAAATTCACTTTTTACTTTAACCAATAATTTGCATTAGTTTTCACCAAAATTAGAGCAACTTTAACTTTGGCCCCTATCCAAACTGAAATTGACCTTTGTCACTGTTTTTGCTGTTTTTGCCCCATAACGTCATTCCCCCATAACATTCAGTCACATATAGTCCAAACTGTACCTTCTTGGAATCTTTATGATCAGTCGAATAATGTGGTATAGTCAATTTTGACCCCTTTGTAATTCTTCAGTTGACCCCTACCTGGATGCCTATTGAAAATAAAGTGGATAGTCTGCTTTTTCAAAAGAGTGATGTCTAAGGAGTGTTTGTGCCTAATTTGGTGCTTGTATCACTATCTGAAAGGTTCTTCTGTAAATGTTATGTTATCTGCTGCTTTACATAGGCCACTTTGAGTGGCAGATCGTGTGTTGATGCTTTTTTTTTTCCCTTTTTTTTGCCTTGTGTTGACGTTGTATTCAGTCAGAGGCTGAGGTTGCAGCTACTATGGAGATCCGTCTTTTTTGATCATTTTATTACAAATATCTAATGATCTGGCTTGTTGTGTTGTTATTGTAAAACGTATGCTCCAGGAGTTGCGTTGAGTAAAATTATTGTCTGATGTAGCTTTAAATGCTAACCCTGTTAAGATATGATTACTTAGGAAATAAGTGGGTCATAATTTTTTTAATGGCCACAGCAAATTGTTATGAGAACTACCACTCAGCCCACAAACATTTGATTCAGTAAACACCCAAATCGAGGTCTATGCTAATTAAGTACAGTATGCTAGTAATTTTGGTACTGTGGGCAGGTGCCAGATCCTGCTGGAAAAGGAAATCTGCATCTCCATAAATCTAATCAACAGATGGAAGCATGAAGTGCTCTAAGTGCTCTGTCTGGTGGACAGCTGTGTTGATGTTGGACTTGATAACACACAATGGACCAACACCAGTAGATGACATGGCACCCCAAATCATCACTGACTGCCTAAACCTCAAACTGGACTTCAAGCAACTTGGATTCTGTGTTCACTCTTCCTCCAGACTCTGGGACTTTGATTTTCAATTGAACTCTAAAATGCACTTTAATCTGAAAATAGGACTTTGGACCACAAAATAACTGTCCAGTTGTTTTTCTCAGTCCAGGTAAGACTTCTGACTTGTGGCTCGATACTAGGATTGTGACACTTGTAATCCATTTCCTGGACACATCTGTGTGTCATGGCGCTTGATGCCCTGACTCCCACCTCCACTGTTTGTGAAGCTCCTCCAAGTTCTTGAATGGGCTTTGCTTGATAACCGTCTCAAAGCTGCTGTCATCCCTGTTGCTTTAGTATCTTTTCTGACCACACGTTTCCCCTCAACTCCATGAATATGCTTTGATACAGCACTCTGCCAACAGCCAACCATTTCAGCAATGGCCTTCTGTAGCTTACCTTCCTTGTGGAGGATGTCAGTCTTATTGACAACTGTCAAGTCAGTAGCCTTCCCCATAACTGTGATTGTGTGTATTGAACCAGACTAAGGCCTTGTCCACATGGAAACGGAACTTTCCTACGTTCTAATCCTTTGTCATTTTCAAAGTGTTTTGTAAACACGGCACCATTTCAAGAAATATGAAACGGTGAAAAATGCATCCACACGAAGCCACTGAAACTTCTGTAGTACATATGCCTGTATGTTGTGCTGTAACAGAATGAGAAAATAATGAGAAAATAATGAAGATGACACAAGAGTTCCATATAGGCTGTCCACATGATGACGCTAATCCAACCCTTTGATTTGCCCACTCTGGAACCCGTTTTCAAAAAATAGTGGTTTTGGCCCTGTAAATGCTGGTTCCTTGTGGACAAATCACCAGTACAATACAAAACTTTTGGGGATATGCCTAAATCTGTCTCAGTGCGGATGGGGCATAAGAGATTGACAGTATTCATACTGCAGAATACTTTACTGCGAAAGTGAGTTACTCAAACGTGAGATGAAATATTGTAGTACTTTGAGATGCTTTTTTCTTCTCACTTTTTTTGGAGCTGTTGGCTGTAATTATCATAAATGAAATTTTACAAAAGCTTGAATTGAACTTTTCAAGATATTCAAATTTTTTTGAGATGCACCTGGAGACAGATTTACCGTACAGCCACATACTGTTTGTATTTCTTAATGATGGATGTAAATTCATTCTAAGACATTAAGTGACAAGTAAACTAGAAACTAGAAAACTTGCTGTCAAAGTGAGGGTTTCGGTGGATTATACGAATGGTGCCACATTCACATGTGCAGCATTATTTTGCTTTGATATATTTATTCATGTCATGTAGACATCTTTTTCCACTGAGTTTAAAGGGCATTAACCAATCAACTTTATTTATTAAACACTTTAAAACAACCAAAGTGGACCAAAGTGCTGTACAAAAAATAAAAATCATCATAAAAGACATAATTCACATACAGTTGCAAACAAAATACAACTAAAATAATTAAAAGCCAAAAAACATAAATAAACATACAATAAAAACAATAAAATCAAATAAAAGAATAAAGTCAACATCTCAAGTATCAAAGGCTGAGGGGAAGAGATGGATTTTCAAAAGAGATTTAAAAACAGACAGATGAGGCCTGTCTAATCTGCTGAGGCAGGTTGTTCCATAATTTTGGGGCCGCAACAGCGAATGCACGGCCCCAGTCCCCACTGAGCTTCCACTTAGTTTTTGGCAAACTCGGGAACAGCTGATCAGCTGACCTGAGAGAGCAGGTAGGTTTATGAGGGTATAGGAGCTCAGAGAGGTAGGAAGAGGCAAGAGCATTCAGGGATTTAAAAACAAAATAATTTTAAAATGAATCGTAAACTGTACGAACAAACTCTGTAGTTTTTGTCAAAAGCATTTCTAGTCAGGTATTAGACTGACTGTAAGACAGCCAGCTGCAAGACCGTATTTGCAGCTGGCTGCGCTGCAAATTCATAATTAGTCCAGCAGCTTAACTCCAATATGTATAAGAATCATTCAGTTTGTGATAAAAGCATGAAATTTGGTACACATATAGCCAAAGGCATATCGAAAAGATTTGAAAATGGAGGCATCATGAATTTTCAACATGGCGCCCATGGCAGCTATTTTTCAAAATGGCCACCAGAAACAGCAGTTTTCTTATGAGTGATGGATATAATGTGACACTGTACACAGAATTCGATTAATTAATTACCATAAGGGCTTGCTAATGTGTTTTTTTGGATTAGACATTTTCATTAAAAATTCAAAATGGTCGCCATTGTTTCCAGACTGGTTAGATACGGATAAACTCTGTGTCGAATTATACATTTTTCGTGATGCATAATTTGAATTAGCAAATGTAGAATTTCTGAGAAGCTTTGTTCTATCTCACAAGACATATATTAAGTGAGGCCAAATCTAGGGTCTATCACAAGGAAGACTATTCACACTCGCCTTCAAGGAAGCAGAGGGCAGTGCATTGTAACTGAGCTTTTTTGCACTTGCAATGCCCAACACAACCCTTCTTACATTTGCAAGAGACAAGTTCATAACTGGACTGGCCTTCATCTGGTAGGCATGTCCAGAAGGGTTCATAGTCTCCCTCAGATTTCTTTGACCAACCCCATTTGCACGGTGAAGGTAGTTCTGGTGTTGACACCAGCACTTGACCCCACACGTGACCTCCTTGGTATATACTGCTCTCTTGACGTGGTCTTCCAGGGCAGCCTTGGTCGGAGGGATTGATTCTGCATTGTGCGTCTTGGCGAATAACTTCCTTCTTGCCGTATCTATTTCTGTGCAAGTGCTGGTTCGGTCATAGAGTAGGACCATTAAATTGTTTTGCCTCACCAAATGTGACGGCGGACTATCTGTGCAGCACATGCAATGTGCATAGCATCTTCGTTGTTATCCTGCTCACAGGCTTTGACAAGAGCAGTGCCGATGTCATCTTCAAAGGCCATCAGGACATCTCTTCCCTTCGTGTAAGCTTGCATATCTGGGAACTCAGCAAGACGTTTCTCTTTCAGCCGTGTAGAGTTAATTCTGCTCTCAACCTCAACTCCTAACTGTTCCATTCGTGACTTGTAGAGCTGGGAAAATTCCGCTAGTTTGAATACCGGTGCTGACCCATAATGTCTGGTCTCCTCGATGTAAAGCACCAACTCAGCACAAACAACACCAGAGGTTGATGCTGCATGTCCCTTGCTATTACCTTCAAGACCTTCCAGGTTAACCTTTCTGGCACGATTATAGAGACCTGCTAGGCATCTGGAGTGATACTTAGCTTCAACTGCCACCATGTCCCCAGCACTAAGTCATCCAAGTAATTCTGTGTCTTGAAGCAGGGTTGCAGCAGCACGCACCCGATTGTCTACTTGAAATGTTGCAGCCTCGTGAAGGCCTTCATTGCCAGCAGGCTGTCTGCAGAAGAAACAGATGTCCTGTCTCATTTCAGGAGTCCGACTTGGTTGGGATCTTCTGAGTTTGGATTCTGACTGTTGATCAGGACTTTCACTGCATGTTCGCTTTTTTGCCCTTTTCAACATGGTTTCATTGTACTTCAGCCTGCATGTATGATGATATTGAGCTTTGTTCACAACCATGGCTGCTTCAATACCATGACCCTCATCCAGTCTTCCAATAGGAAATGTTGAAGGGAGCTGGCCAAGTGCATTGAACTGGATTAAATGCTCTGCAAGTGAAGTATATCCACTCCCCTTGTCTTCTCGCTTAGACTGCAAAGGACATCTCAATGGTTCAGTTCTTGCAGATATGGGGATTTTTACTTTTGTTCATCATTTTAATTCCAATAAAATGTGTAATAGCTCTATTTACATGCAATTATACATTTTATTGTGGGCCATATGGCTGCCATTTTGAGAGAAACAGTGGTCATGTTCAGTTGTGAGGTAGAAGGATGCTTCTGACCAATTTTAAGTTCAGAATTTGAATTCTGCATCATAAACGGTGACTGATTTGACACTGAGATCATGCATATCAGACCGTCATACAAGTGCTGGCTGCCATCTTGGGAAATGGTGGCCATCTTGAATATGAAATGACAACTTTTCAATTATCCTACAGATATTTACCAAGTACAATATATGGTAAATATGTCTAAAATATCATATTATGACGTTCACTCATAAGAAAACAGGCGTTGCTGGTGGCCATTTTGAAAAATGGCTGCCATGGGTGCTATGTTGAAAATTCATAATGCCTCCATATCCAAATCTTTTCTGTATGCCTTTGGCTATATGTGTACCAAATTTCATGCTTTTATCACAAACTCAACAATTGTTTTGGTTATCTGCTGCACTAAAAGAACGGAGGACGTTGGAGGAAGTTTGGAAAAAGGTGTCATTTGATTTAAAATACCGATTAATTCTGACCAAAATCTGTCTTTCCAACTTTACTCGGCAGAGAGCTACACAGCATTTGGAGCTGTGCAGTTAGTCCCACAAAACAGAATGGAACGGAGGACGATTCTCGTTTCTTCAAGACAAGAGTCCCAGTTAGTGACTTTAATTCGGACAAAGGTGACTCATGATTGACATCTTTAAATGGCGTTGAGGGGAGTTATGTGTCTGGGTCAATGTAGCTTGCGCTGTTTCTTCGTAGAAGAAACGAGCGCAACAAGCTACGAAGAAACATGCGCTTGTTTCTTCTACGAAGAAACAGCGCAAGCTACATTGACCCAGACACAGCAGGTCTGCAATCAACTTAGAGAAATGATTCTTTTCCCAATACACACCCTCAAAGAAAAAAAAAAAACACGGCTGCTCCGGCGTAATATGTTCCGATAAGGGAATCGTTAAGCAAAAAGGCTATTGACGTCAGTGGATCAAATAATTTCTTATGGATTTTTAACTGGAACCGGTTATCGATATCCATCCCTATGACAGAGTGTGCATCGTTCTTTCTAAGAGGCCCATACATCTGACAGTCATCCACATAACAGTGGAAAGGAATACCATGCTTCCTAATTAAGGTTATTTTATGCTTATATGTGCATATTAATGATGATTGGTTTTTTTCTTGTGAAAACGATGTCGACTCAACAGTGAAGTGCAGACAGTTGATACTTGCATCAAAGGTACTCCCTAGAAAGTAGATGAGCTGATTTTGTGTCTGTGGGGATATATATATATATAAAATGTGGCAGGGGTGGGATTTGAATCCGGAATCTTCTGCACTGAAACCAAGCGCATTAACCACTTGGCCACTACCCCTGCACATATACACACACACACACACACACACATATATATATATATATATATTCACAACTTTGCAATGCTTAAAAGTTGGCAGGATAGCCTATAATTTTTTTTGTCTCTTGTTACAGATTTCTGTCAGCCGACATATGAGGGCTATAACAGAGGAGAAGGAGATGCCCCAAAAAAGGATGAGGTTGAGGTGGTGAAAGAGGAGCGGTACTCCCCCTGGACCGCTGAGAGGGAGCACAGTATGAGGACCGAGTCTCCTGCTGGGACGGATTCCAGAGACATGTACAACGCAGAGCAGCTTGTGCCAGCTCCAACCACATACCAGCCTTACAGGTGAGTCGTGTTGAAGTTCTGTAAGACAAGATCTCATCACAAACCGTCCCCTGACAGCCTTTTTACCCATCAGGTTCCATGAGTACGGAAAGTCACCGTCTCCTTCCTCCAGTGTCGGCAGCAGCAACGGTGGATCGGGACGAACCAGCTATGAGTCCAGGGTCCTTGATGTCGCCACTGTCCCTGACCATGAGTCTACAAAGCCACGCCCACATGAGGTCAGCTCTTCCTCCTGCGGCCCCCAGCACCTTTCCAGCCCCCAGGACTACACCGGGGTGCTCAACATGACCATGACTCAGGGCAGCAAGCCGGGGGTGATTGGCCACCATATCTACAACCCTTACGGTGCCGAGCAGCCGCTCAGCCAATGGAGCGGCGCCGGTCCTGCTCAGTATCCACCTCCTCACCACCTGACCACTGAGTACACCACGCAAGCTGTGCACCACAGCTATCACCATGGCAACATGGCTGAGTGGAGCCAGTATCCGCTGTTCTCTTACTCCTGCTGGTGAAAGGATCTCTGATGAGGAGACTCGTTAACTGTCTTTAGCAGCGCTGCTCCGCCAACACGTCAATCCAGTACTCACAGCCGTGAGAATGCATGCCCAGGCGAGGCGGCGGGCCAGAGGCCTGTCACAAATATAGAAAATGTGAAATGTGAAAAAGAATTAAGAGCAGCCTGTCGCCGTCATGTGTTCAGACTGACTGCTTTGTTCACTACCCAGAATGCATCACACCACGCTGATCATTTGAAACTACTACTAATCGTCTATTTATTTGTTTGTTCTCATGTCATCTCCATGTGTAAATATTTTTGTAAAAATGAGAATAAAACATACGTGAGTGATTTATGATTTATGTCCATCTTAAAAATTGCGATGTGATCTGAAAATAAAAGCTAAAATGTATTTTTAAATGTGTCCTTTATGGTACTTCACACACGATTTCAACACTAAATACTGCAAAAATAAAGAAGGAATTGTCTTGTCGATTGTGATATGTGCCAAATCAAAAACAGTGAAATCCTGTGATTGTTTCCATCATATGACCTTTGTTGCCACATCTTTAAACCCTTTGTAAGCAAGCAGTCAGATGGAAAACACACAGGCCTGTAAATGTTTTTTTGTTTTTGTTTTTTTCCTGCCACAGGATGTTCAAAATGAATATGAGCTCCTAATTGGCTTTGAGAGTGACTGCATCCAGATCAGGTGATAGGTGCAAGAATTACTGCGCTTTTTGTGTTCTTCCAAATACAGGGCTTTGGAAGCCTTGGAACTGTACAATAACAGTAATTGTACAATTGACTGCTGATCTGTTTTGCACCCAAGTGTATTATTGTCTGATTAATTTACTGACAGGTTGGTAGTTGATTAAATACATAGAAGTATAGCAGTGGTTTTACAGCAGCCTTTCTTGAAGAGTGGCCCCTGAGCAACCCTCAGTGGTCAATCAATCAATCAATTTTATTTATATAGCACCAAATCACAACAAACAGTTGCCCCAAGGCACCTTATATTGTAAGGCAAGGCCATACAATAATTACGTAAAAACCCCAATGGTCAAAACGACCCCCTGTGAGCAAGCACTTGGCGACAGTGGGAAGGAAAAACTCCCTTTTAACAGGAAGAAACCTCCAGCAGAACCAGGCTCAGGGAGGGGCAGTCTTCTGCTGGGACTGGTTGGGGCTGAGGGAGAGAACCAGGAAAAAGACATGCTGTGGAGGGGAGCAGAGATCAATCACTAATTATTAAATGCAGAGTGGTGCATACAGAGCAAAAAGAGAAACACTCAGTGCATCATGGGAACCCCCCAGCAGTCTAAGTCTATAGCAGCATAACTAAGGGATGGTTCAGGGTCACCTGATCCAGCCCTAACTATAAGCTTTAGCAAAAAGGAAAGTTTTAAGCCTAATCTTAAAAGTAGAGAGGGTGTCTGTCTCCCTGATCTGAATTGGGAGCTGGTTCCACAGGAGAGGAGCCTGAAAGCTGAAGGCTCTGCCTCCCATTCTACTCTTACAAACCCTAGGAACTACAAGTACGCCTGCAGTCTGAGAGCGAAGCGCTCTATTGGGGTGATATGGTACTATGAGGTCCCTAAGATAAGATGGGACCTGATTCTTCAAAACCTTATAAGTAAGAAGAATAATTTTAAATTCTATTCTATAATTAACAGGAAGCCAATGAAGAGAGGCCAATATGGGTGAGATATGCTCTCTCCTTCTAGTCCCCGTTAGTACTCTAGCTGCAGCATTTTGAATTAACTGAAGGCTTTTCAGGGAACTTTTAGGACAACCTGATAATAATGAATTACAATAGTCCAGCCTAGAGGAAATAAATGCATGAATTAGTTTTTCAGCATCACTCTGAGACAAGACCTTTCTAATTTTAGAGATATTGCGTAAATGCAAAAAAGCAGTCCTACATATTTGTTTAATATGCACATTGAATGACATATCCTGATCAAAAATGACTCCAAGATTTCTCACAGTATTACTAGAGGTCAGGGTAATGCCATCCAGAGTAAGGATCTGGTTAGACACCATGTTTCTAAGATTTGTGGGGCCAAGTACAATAACTTCAGTTTTATCTGAGTTTAAAAGCAGGAAATTAGAGGTCATCCATGTCTTTATGTCTGTAAGACAATCCTGCAGTTTAGCTAATTGGTGTGTGTCCTCTGGCTTCATGGATAGATAAAGCTGGGTATCATCTGCGTAACAATGAAAATTTAAGCAATGCCGTCTAATAATACTGCCTAAGGGAAGCATGTATAAAGTGAATAAAATTGGTCCTAGCACAGAACCTTGTGGAACTCCATAATTAACCTTAGTCTGTGAAGAAGGTTCCCCATGTACATGAACAAATTGTAATCTATTAGATAAATATGATTCAAACCACCGCAGCGCAGTGCCTTTAATACCTATGGCATGCTCTAATCTCTGTAATAAAATTTTATGGTCAACAGTATCAAAAGCAGCACTGAGGTCTAACAGAACAAGCACAGAGATGAGTCCACTGTCTGAGGCCATAAGAAGATCATTTGTAACCTTCACTAATGCTGTTTCTGTACTATGATGAATTCTAAAACCTGACTGAAACTCTTCAAATAGACCATTCCTCTGCAGATGATCAGTTAGCTGTTTTACAACTACCCTTTCAAGAATTTTTGAGAGAAAAGGAAGGTTGGAGATTGGCCTATAATTAGCTAAGATAGCTGGGTCAAGTGATGGCTTTTTAAGTAATGGTTTAATTACTGCCACCTTAAAAGCCTGTGGTACATAGCCAACTAACAAAGATAGATTGATCATATTTAAGATCGAAGCATTAAATAATGGTAGGGCTTCCTTCAGCAGCCTGGTAGGAATGGGGTCTAATAGACATGTTGATGGTTTGGAGGAAGTAACTAATGAAAATAACTTGGACAGAACAATCAGAGAGAAAGAGTCTAACCAAATACTGGCATCACTGAAAGCAAGCTGAAAGTGGTCTCTGAGTATATTGGTAAAATGTCATGTTTTAAGTTAATATTTGCGGAGATACAGTTGAGGACAACATTATTAGACCCCCCTACAAAATTTAACGTTTTCTTCAAAATTTTCCCAAGTGCTTTTTTTTTAACAGAGCAAGGAATTTCAGCACTGTATTTCTAAACATCCTACTTTTATTTGGGTGCTTACATTATTATAATTTGTACACAAAAACAAATTATTTCACAAAAAAACTAACGGGGTCCAAATTAGTAGCCTCTCTGATGCTCATAGTCAGTGGTGGATAACAGCCTGCAGTTAGTTATTTGTTGCTTTCAACAAGTCTCAGTCATGTCTTCTGAGGAATCCCAGCCCATTCCTCTGGCAAATCTCTCAAGCTCCTCCAGATTTGATGGTCTTCTGTCATGGACATTCACAGATTTTCACTGGGATTCAAGTCAGGGCTTTATGCAGGGCAGTCAGTAACGTCCACTTTGGTCTTCTGGAGGTAGATCTTCTCAAGGAGCGACGTATGTTTTGAGTTGTCGTGTTGGAAGACAAGGCGACAACCCAGACCCAGTTTTGCTGCTGAGTGCTTGTTTTCTTTCAAAATCTTCACATATCCTTTCTTCATGATTCCTTCAACCTTGAGATTCCCAGTTCCAGACACACTGAAGCATCCCCACAGCATAATACTCCCACTGCTGTGTTTCACTGTGGGGATGGTGTTCCTTGGGTTGAATGAATGAATGAAAACTGTTTATGAATGAATGAAAACTGTTTATTTCGAACATTTGATACAACAATTACAAGATAGATCAGTAAAGACAACAACAAAAAAGTTCCTACTGTGTACCCAACATGTCCGAAAAGGGGTAGGGTGAAGCATCAGCTTATTTATCCCTACCCCTTCTTCCCCACAACCAGTAATACCCTTTGCCACATATACACATAGATTCCTACACACCTAAACCGATATCAATATATATATATATATATATATATATATATATATATATATATATATACACATATATATATACATACACACATCAACATACATACACATATACACACATATACATATATACATATATATACACACATATATACACAAACATAAATATACACCTACACATACCTACTTACATACAAAATACTATATATTTACAAGCCGAAGCAAAAAACAAAAACACCCTAACCCTCATTACCCTTCCTCCTCCCTATACCTAGAAAAAAACATATTTTTGTACCGCTGTTTGAACTGGTTCATGCTTGGACATTGCTTGAGCCCCACTCCCAATCTGTTCCACATCCCCACAGACAGAAATACAGAAACCTTTTAATGTTGTTCGTGCCCACTGATGCTTTAAATTAAATTTCCCCCTCAGACTGTAATCCCCTGATCTGTTAAAAAACATATTTTTAATATTTGCTGGAAGTAAATTGTTTATTGCTTTATACACAATTTGTACTGTTTGAAAATGAACCAAGTCTGTGAATTTTAAGAATTTGGATTGTAAAAATAGTGGATTTGTATGATCTCTATAGCCAGTATTATGAATAATTCTTATAGCTCTTTTCTGCATTACTGATAGTGATTGTGTTGTACCTTTATAAGTATTACCCCATACCTCTGCACAGTACTGTAAATATGGTAAAACCAGTGAGCAGTAAAGAATGCGGAGTGAGTTGTGGTCCAGAATATGTTTCGCTTTGTTTAGAACTGAAATGCTTCTTGACAGTTTACTTTGTATATGTTTTATATGAGTCTTCCAGTTTATCTTATCATCTATTATCACCCCCAGAAACTTATTTTCATGTACCCTTTCAATATGTACCCCCTCGACTTGTAACTGAACCTGTATGTCTGTATTACAATAGCCAAATAACATGTATTTTGTTTTACTTAAGTTTAATGATAATTTGTTTCTGTCAAACCATATTTTCAATTTTCCCATTTCTATACTGATCCTCCTCAGTAACTCCTGCAAATCCCCCCCTGAACAAAAAATGCTTGTGTCATCTGCAAATAATACTAATTTTAATATTTTGGAAACATTGACAATATCATTTATATAAATTAGAAACAGTTTTGGACCCAATACTGACCCCTGTGGGACGCCACAAGCATTGTCCAAGCATGATGATGTATATTCCCCCAACTTCACAAACTGTTTTCTGTTACTTAAGTAGCTTCTCACCCAGTGCAACACCAACCCCCTAATCCCATACTGTTCAAGTTTATTGATTAATATGTCATGATTGATTGTATCAAAAGCCTTTTTAAGGTCTATAAATATTCCAACTGAATGTAATTTGTGGTCTATGGCGTTTGTAATCTCCTCAACTGATTCTATTAATGCAAGTGATGTTGAACTATGTGCTCTGAATCCATATTGACTATCAGTAAGTAATTTATGTTTATTTATGAATTTGTCTAATCTATTATTGAATAACTTTTCTAATAATTTGGAAAATTGTGGAAGCAAAGAAACAGGTCTATAATTTGTGAAGTGGTGTCTATCCCCAGTCTTATACAGCGGCACAACCTTAGCTATTTTCATTTGATTGGGAAATTTACCGGTTTGAAATGATAAGTTACAGATGTATGTTAATGGTTCTACAATCCATTCAATGACCTGTTTTACCACCACCATATCAATTTCATTTAAATCGGTAGATGTTTTATATTTACAATTATTCACAATGTCTATAATTTCTTTTCCATCCACTGCTGTGAGGAACATTGAACAGGGATTTCTTTCTATGAGATTATTATCCCAATCCTTAGGTTGGGAATCGGGAATTTTTTCTGCCAAGCTTGGTCCAATATTTACAAAAAAATTATTAAAACCGTTGACTACCTCATCCTTATTTTCCTTCTTGACATTATTATCAATGAAATACTGAGGGTAACTCTGTTTTTTATTACCATTTTTGATAATGCTATTTAATATATCCCATATTCCTTTAATATTGTTTTTGTTATTATATAATATGTTACTATAATATTCCTTCCTACATACCCGTATAATATTAGTTAATCTATTTTTGTATTTCTTATATCTATTTTCTGCCTCTTTAGTCTTTAGTTTTATGAATTCTCTATACAGTGTATTTTTCTTATTACATGCATTTCGTAACCCTTTCGTCATCCATGGTCGAGCTTGGATTTTTTGTTTTCTGTAGTCTTGTTTAATTGGACAATTTTTATCATATAATGATGTAAATATTTGTAAAAAAGTTTCATATGCACTATCAACATCACTTTCACTGTATATCTTTTCCCAGTTTTGCTCCTGTAAATCCTTCTTTAGTGTGTTCATGTTTTCCTCTGTCCGCACTCGCCTGTATTTTATTTTCTCCTCTGGCTGATTCCGCCGATGGTTTCTATTATAAACGATGAAAACTGGTAGATGATCACTAATGTCATTGATTAATAATCCACTCACAGTGTTATTCTCAATATCATTGCTGAATATATTATCAATTAAGGTGGCACTATGGGATGTAATTCTGCTTGGCCTGGTGATTTTTGGATATAAACTCATACTGTACATTATACTGATAAATTCATCTGTTATTTTATGCTTATTTGGATTGAGCAGATCAATATTGAAGTCACCACAAATGAACACAGTTTTTTGATTAGTTTTTGAGAACATTTTTTCCATACAGTCAGTGAATGTTTCAATACAAGATCCTGGTGCTCTATATATACAGCTGACTAATACATTTTTGCTTTTTTCTTCACATATTTCAATAGTTATACATTCTAATAAGTTATCAATCACAGTTGTCATATTGTCTACTATTTTATAATCCATGTTCTTATCCACATACACAGCCACTCCTCCTCCACTCTTATTCTTTCTGTTTACACAATTAAATTCATATCCATCCAGTTCAAAATCCATTCCTTTATCTTCATTGATCCATGTTTCTGATATAGCAATTATGTTAAATATTTTTTTAAACTGACTTAAATATTCTTTAATGTTGTTAAAGTTTGCATATAGACTTCTGCTGTTGAAATGAATTATTGATAATTTCTTATCCATTTTAATGATCCAATTAAACTGTTCATCTGTATAATAGCAACAACTGTCATTGATATTTGAGAAGAAATTATTGTCCGGGTCTATATCGTGCTCCAAGTCCAGTACATTGTGGTCTGTGTATTTAAATGTTCTCAGTTCTACTTTTCCATGATCAGCAATCCTTTGAGTTATATCCTTCTTGTCTCCAGATGTAGATGATGTAGTAGATGAATAGGTTCCTCTGGTCTGTGTCATGGTGTTGTGATGTGTTTGTGTCCTCATACCTTATTGGTCGTATTTGTCCAGATCCTCGATGTTCCTGATTACCATAACCTTCGCTTGTTCTGGTGTTCCATTCAATTTGATAAATGTTTTGCAGTTGGATGTCCATGTCTGTTGAATTTTTCCATGCTTTTTTAAGAAACGAGCTTTCCTGGCGATGTCTGCGTTTCTTTTGGTCAGATGTTCATTGATGAATATGTTTGTTCCTTTAAGTTTCCGTCCTTGTTTTAACAATGCCATTTTATGTTTTCTGTTGACAAACCTCATTATAACTGCTCGCTTGTCTCCATCCTCTCTCCTGGGCAGGGGGTGGCACGCTTCAATGTTATTACAGTCCATTTGAATACCTTTAGATTGCAGGAAGTCAGCCACCTGTTGTTCCACTGAGCTGACCTCCTGCTCGTTGGCCTCCCCTCCACTGTCTTCTGACACCGCCCGTGCGTAGGATCGAGGTTTAATATGAATTCCTGTAATAATAACGTTGTTCATCCTTGTGTACTGTTCCAACTCCAGGTACACCAGACGCCGGTCTTTCTCGGCATTCTGGATCCGGAGAGCCTTCACTTCTTCCACCAGCTCCATAATGGATTTCTGCTGCATTTTAACCACAGAGATTTCCTCAGACAAAAAGTCCAGGGACTTCTTGATATCGTCTCCCTCCTCCGCCGTCAGTGCCTTCTTCGGACCCATGGTCAGATAACTCCGCGCTGACGCCTCGGGCCTCGGTAAAGCCGCGCCGGTGGAAAACAATCCTGCTGTGGTTATACGTCTCTCCCTTCTTTGTTCAAACATAAGCAACATCACGACCAAATCAAGAAAAAAATGAGAGCACCGCACTCATAGACCGCAAACTTCCACCAACACTTGTTTCCAATTCCACAAATTTTTACCTTGGAAAAAAATTCAAGGCTAAAGTCCTGTTAGAAGTGGATTTTCATAAACTAAAATATAATACAAATAGAAATCAAAAGGGCTTTTCAATATTAAAATCAAATATCCACTAAATCCGTAATACGCATCAGATGTGGATCAAACTTTGTCTATTGAGAGTGCCAGTTTGCACATCGTCACAAATCAGAGTGATTGAGATACTTTTGAGTTATAATGCAAAATGTACTTTTCAGTGTTAAATTCAAATGTCCATAAATTCTGTAATCTGGATCAGATCCGGATCAAACTTGTCAGGTGACAGTGAGTGCCAGTCTGCACCTCACTTTCAAATATGACAGTGATTGGGGCATGTTTGATTAAGATAAAACGTAAACTATACATTCAATTTTCCATGTTAAATTTAAATGGCCACAAAATCTGTAATCTGGATCAGATCCAGATAAAGGATACCATCCTACATAATGCTGTCAAATATGAAATTGATCATTTTTGACAGTGTTATGAATTTTTAAAAATTTGTTCAATGTTAAAGAGTGATTTTTTTTCCAATATTCCAAGAGTTTTCCTGACCTTGACCTATGACCTTGAAAATTTATCATTGCTTGCCTATCAGGATATGAATCTTCAGTAAAAATTTCATAATACTCGTATATGAAAAATTGTGGGCTCCAGGCTGTTCACAAACAGGAGGTTATAACTTATTTTAAAAGCTGATAGTCTTTTCTGCATTCGGGATCCACCAAGACAAAAAAAAAGTATTTTAAATTAAAGCTGAAAGTCTACTTTACAGGTACATCTTGGTTGTGTCATTTAAACTTCTTTGTGGTGATGCACAGAGGCAAAATGACAAAAATGATGTCACTGTCCAACGTATAGTTGCAGTGTGGCTGTAATAAGTGATGCACCCTTCAGATGTGTGTTTGTACGTCCTCTTTGTTGATGTAATGAGGACCTGTTTAGTCCCAGCATGCATTGTACTCCTGTGCCTCTTGCAGGGAGAAAGGCTCACCTGCTGAGGTTTACCCACTGGTACCATAAAGTGTTGCATGACTGTCGTTCTCCATCTCAATGAGCCTTAAGAAGCATGAAAATAGGGGCCGTCGGCTCCTTTTCAGACCTGACAAATGCAGGCTGTGCCAACTGCCTCCACCCAGAGTGGATATGAGCCACTAATGACTGTTGTAAAGACTAGGAGGGAGGCAGGGGTCATCCTGCAGGAGCAATTCTGGTGTGATGCCATTTTACTGCAATTCATTATCTGCGAGGCTTTCAGGGCCACATGTCCATCCTGCTTCAGCTGTGTGTGGTACAGTTCAATTAAAGAGGATTTAAAAACAATAGTCTGGACTGATAAGTGAAAATGTCAGCAGTGAAGTTAGGATTATGTAATTATATTACCAATTAATTATTTAGAGACACACAAAAAACGTGACATTAAAAGGAATGATGGAGATAAGAATAAGATCAACTTTATTTATGCGGAAGGAAATTATTTTGCCAGAGTACCGAAACAGTGACAGTAAACAGTGCACAATGTTTTTTTTAAAGACATTTGCACATGATGTTTGATGATATTGTACGTAACTCAGTGTAACTGAAAGCTATGAATAACTCCATTATGTTTTTATCCTGCAGCGGCAGAAGGAATTATACAGTCTGATTGCCACAGGTTGAAAAGACTTTTTGTGGTGCACCTCTGTGGTCTCAGTTTATGGCTGAAGGTGCTCTGATATGATGTCAGTGTGGCATGCTGAGGGCGGGAGGTGCTGTCCCGGATGCTGAGCAGTTTCCTCAAAATTCTCCTCTCTTACACCTCCACCACAGACTCTAACTCCACCCTCAGGGCAGAGCCAGCTCTCATGATGAGCTTGTTGAGTCTGTGTCAACTGCTTTCAGCCTGCTGTCCCAGCACACTACATTATAGAAGATGACATTGGAGACCACTGAGTGGTAAAACATCTGCAACATATTTCTGCAGACATTGAAGGATCTGAGCCTCCTGAGGAAGTACAGTCAGCATTGACCTTTCTTATACACAGCATCTGTGTTTATAGTCCATTCCACTTTGTTGTCTGTGTGGACACCCAGGTACTTGTAGTAGTCCACAGTGTCCACCTCAGTTCCATTAATGGTAACTGGGTTTGGATGGGTCATCCATCTTCTGAAGTATCACCAGCTCCTTCATCTTAGATACATTGAACTGCAGGTGGTTGAGTTCACACCACTCCACAAACCTGTCCACCACACTCCTGTACTCAGCCTCCTGCTCACTGCTGATGCAGCTCACAATGGCAGTCGTCTGAGAACGTCTGTAGGTGGCAGGACTATGACCAGACCAGTGTGAACAGGAAGGGAGACAGGACTGTCCCCTGTGGTGCACCTGTGTTGCTCATGATGGTGTGGGATTGGATGTAATGTCTCAAAGCCTCACATACTGTGGCCGTCCTGTAAGGTAGTTGGTAATCCAGGCCACCAGTGGAGCCTCCACCTCATGTCATGTAGCTTTTTACTGAGTAGGTCAGGTTGGATGGCGTTGAATGCACTGGAAAAGTCAAAGACCATGACTCTCACAGTGCTGCCTGCCTCCTCCAGGTGAGCGTAAAGGCATCTTGACAGCTTGCACGCATTTAACCCCCGCATTGCCGCGCAATTTGTTGTGCCAATGTGACCCGCTTTGTTCCGCTGAACATTGTGTTATATAAAATAATAATTTTGTAGCTGATTAATCATTTGCTCTCAGAACTTGGCTGATGAAACCATCTGTAATCGCTAATTTTCAACAGCTGCAGCTTTTCTCGTGCACTTCATGAAGTGAAGAATGCATTTGGAATCGTCTCAAAGATAATTATTTGTAATATTTATATTGTAATGGCTTGGTAAAACAGTTGCATTTTCATTCCTTTTATGAGTATCTGTAAAATTATGTTCATAGATTTAACATCTTGTCATAATTGCTCAGTCCAGAGGATATGGTGATATGTTTCTTAATTTAGTCATGACAATCACTTATGGACATCATTTTAACCAGCTTTAATAAGCTTTAGCACACTCGCCACAAGAACTAGCATAAAAACTTTCAATTAACAGAATAAGAAGACAATTATTTAACATTACAGTTGCCCAGAATCCCTTGTGCTCCTGTGATGTCACCACACTGCTGTCTTTATTAAGATAAAACCTCCTCTAATCAATTTGAACACTGACCCGCTTTTAATATAAAATTGTAGGAGTTTAACTGTTTGACTTATGTAATGTGCACTTGTGTAATTTTCATAACCTCAAGCAGACAAATGGACTGCATTTTTATGGCACTTTTCCATCTGAATCAGAAGTTTAACCACTCTTTACAGTGATGCCTTACATTCATCCAGATAATGCTGAACCTAAAAGTGCCTTAACGACAATATAGAACAGAAAATGTCTGGGCCCAAATGGCTTTCCTGCTAAATTTCTAAAAACATTTGCTGATCAACTATCTCCCATGCTGCTAAATATGTTTAATGAATCTTTGGAATTTGGCATTCTCCCCCTACCATTACACCAGGCCAGTATTTCTTTTATCTTATGTAAAGAAAGACAAGGATCCTTTGCTTTGTAGCAGTTACAGTATTATATATCCCCAGAGGTATTTATTTATTTATAATAAAGAAAATGCTTAAAACAGCAGGGGGTTAAGAGGGCCGTAGTTGGGGGTGTGGGAGAGATGCTCCACACCCCCGGAGCTGAAGGTTTTTAGCCATGCTGATGATTCCCAGAAGCATTAAAGCCCCTTTCACACCGGGCCTGTGTCAGTTGCGTGCAGCAGGGTGGGAGAAGCTTGAGGAGGTGAGAGTGCCGAGGAGCTGCAGCCAGACTGTAATGAGCAGGTGTGTACTCTGATTTCTCTTCCACTTTTTTCTTCTTGTGCAGCGCTGCAAGTGTGCACTCTGATTTCTCTTCTAGTTTCTTCCTGTGACCACGGAGCTACATCTGGCGCGCACACGCGATCCATCCGTGAGTGGATGTGGAGATGTCTGTGAACAAGAGTTGATGGACTTTATTTAACACAATCGTGAGAGAAATCATGAGGAGGTGAGAGCGCCGAGGAGCTGCAGCCAGGCTGCGTTGCGTGATTTATAGCTCGGCAACAATGGAGAACAGCAGGACTCATAAATTGGCTTTGCCTCAACTTACGTGAAATCTGCTTCCTTTCTGCATCCAGTGCTCTACGCCAAAAATCCGCAAATTTTTTACATCTGTTTCGCGTCACCCTTTGTGTCCCTCAGCATATTGCGGCGTTAGCCTGCAGAAGTTGGCGTTGTCATGACACCGCATGACGAACTCTATGTTGGCCCGTTGTGAAAAGGACTTTTCTGAAAAAACAGTCTGAAAGACCTATATGACATGGTGAGATGCTGAAGAGCTTCACTCATTCATGTCCATGACATATACATATTACATGTTTCAGTGTGAGGAGTTCAGTACTTCTGTTTGTTTGTTTAAAATCCATAAATAAATCATACATAAAAACTCTTAGTTACTGCCTAACAAACTGGCTTTGGAACTGTTCCTCCTTAATGCAGACATAAAAAACAAAATCACATGGAATCCGGGGAAGGAGCACTTTTAACTCCCTCATCGCTCACAAACACAACTCCAATCTGCATGGTGCTACATTAGTGGGTCATTTGGATCTTTTAATTGCTCTGATAATGGTCAAGCAAAGAGTGTTGGATCGACTGCGCTGACACGGTTAAGTGCCTGACATAAGGTTGAAGTGTCCCCTGGGTGGCAGTAGTTTTAAAAATGAAACCAGGTAGCGACAGATGCATAAACGCAGCACAGTGTTGACCCCTGACGGCCAGAGGTGTCAGCGGAGCAGTGGCCGGCACAACAGTGTGAAACAGACAAGGGGGGAAGTCAGCGAGACCCACTCGAGGGTAACAGATGCAGATGAAACAGTGTCAGAAAGGAAAGCGGCAGTCAGCATTCATAAAGCTGGTGACAAATGGAGAGGAACTGTTTCAGACTATAGGTATAAAAAACCAGCAGGCAGCACAGCCGCCTGTCACAAGAGTTCAATCAAGAACCAATGATCTGTTCAGGAATTCTACACCCAAACAGTCAAAGTTGAAGTCATCTCAATGTCAAATTACACTGGTCAACAAAAATGATTTCTTTCCTTGTGTGGCCTTTGAGAACTGATTTAGGGTCATTTTGGGGCACTGAATTCAAATATGAGCTTCCTCGATCACATCACATTTTTGCAATCTGCATGTTCCATATTGTTGGATTACACAAAAGTTGCTCATTCACTCACGGGTTTGAACCCACTAATAATGCACAAAAGCAGCTTCAAAAGCATAGTTTTTAAACCAGGTTCATCCCATGTGAACAAGAGCCAAAATATCGTTTATGGCACCGAAGAGGTATGCGAAACTGCAGCTTTTGCTTCAATGCTTGATGCAAGAAATATGTTTTCATATCACTTTTACGTGATGTGACTGGCAAAAACTAACACCAGATTTGGATTCGGTGCCCCCAAATTACCCAAAATCCACTGATTTGGTATTGACCAGTGTAATTTGTGGGCCACACGAACAGTCAAAGAAAGAAACAAATTTAAGTGTCAAAAAACTTTCCAAAATATAAATACCGCAGTCTGATGTACTTTGCACAAGTTATCACCATGGTGATCTGCCACATGGATAGAAATAATACCACACTGGAGCCCATCATCAGTAATCACTGATTACACCTAAATGACACGGGTTTGTACTTTACAACCAAGAGCCTGGCAATAATTATGGAATCACCGGCCTCGGAGGATGTTCATTCAGATGTTTAATTTTGTAGAAAAAAAAGAAGATCACAGACATGACACAAAACTAAAGTCATTTCAAATGGCAACTTTCTGGCTTTAAGAAACACTGTAAGAAATCAGGAAAAAAAAAATTGTGGCAGTCAGTAACGGTTACTTTTTTAGACCAAGCAGAGGGAAAAAAATATGGACTCACTCAATTCTGAGGAATAAATTATGGAATCACCCTGTAAATTTTCATCCCCAAAACTAACACCTGCATCAAATCAGATCTGCTCATTAGTCTGCATCAAAAAGGAGTGATCACACCTTGGAGAGCTGTTGCACCAAGTGGACTGACATGAATCATGGCTCCAACACGAGAGATGTCAATTGAAACAAAGGAGAGGATTATCAAACTCTTAAAAGAGGGTAAATCATCACGCAATGTTGCAAAAGATGTTGGTTGTTCACAGTCAGTTGTGTCTAAACTCTGGACCAAATACAAACAACATGGGAAGGTTGTTAAAGGCAAACATACTGGTAGACCAAGGAAGACATCAAAGCGTCAAGACAGAAAACTTAAAGCAATATGTCTCAAAAATTGAAAATGCACAACAAAACAAATGAGGAACGAATGGGAGGAAACTGGAGTCAACGTCTGTGACCGAACTGTAAGAAACTGCCTAAAGGAAATGGGATTTACATACAGAAAAGCTAAACGAAAGCCATCATTAACACCTAAACAGAAAAAAACAAGGTTACAATTGGCTAAGGAAAAGCAATCATGGACTGTGGATGACTGGATGAAAGTCATATTCAGTGATGAATCTCGAATCTGCATTGGGCAAGGTGATGATGCTGGAACGTTTGTTTGGTGCCGTTCCAATGAGATTTATAAAGATGACTGCCTGAAGAGAACATGTAAATTTCCACAGTCATTGATGATATGGGGCTGCATGTCAGGTAAAGGCACTGGGGAGATGGCTGTCATTACATCATCAATAAATGCACAAGTTTACGTTGATATTTTGGACACTTTTCTTATCCCATCAATTGAAAGGATGTTTGGGGAAGATGAAATCATTTTTCAAGATGATAACGCATCTTGCCATAGAGCAAAAACTGTGAAAACATTCCTTGCAAAAAGACACATAGGGTCAATGTCATGGCCTGCAAATAGTCCGGATCTTAATCCAATTGAAAATCTTTGGTGGAAGTTGAAGAAAATGGTCCATGACAAGGCTCCAACCTGCAAAGCTGATCTGGCAACAGCAGTCAGAGAAAGTTGGAGCCAGATTGATGAAGAGTACTGTTTGTCACTCATTAAGTCCATGCCTCAGAGACTGCAAGCTGTTATAAAAGCCAGAGGTGGTGCAACAAAATACTAGTGACGTGTTGGAGCAGAATTGAGTGATTCCATATTCTTTTCCCTCTGCTTGGTCTAAAAAAGTAACTGTTACTGACTGCCACATGTTTTTTCCTGATTTTTTATAGTGTTTCTTAAAGCCAGAAAGTTGCCATTTGAAATGACTTTAGTTTTGTGTCATGTCTGTGATCTGTTTTTTCTCTACAAAATTAAACAACTGAATGAACATCCTCCGAGGCTGGTGATTCCATAATTTTTGCCAGGGGTTGTACATTTGTGACTCATGCATCACAGAAGATTAAAAGACGATCAAGCCTGTAGGCTCCTCAGAAAAGAAGGATGCTCTTCCAGTCAAACTCTTGCGGGTTTGTTTGTGCACGTCTAGGGTTGCTAGGTGCAGAGGGACAGCTGTCCACTGTATTGGCTTCACAAGTTGTCATTCATTTCATAAGCTTCATAAAGCAAAGATAATACAACAAAACAGCATATTTATCTTGGGTAACTTTTCTTCATCTTTAAAACTGCATTCTTTTGTTTTATAAGACCAGGTTGATCTATTAATTATTCATTGATTATTAGCTCTCTGTTGACTGGTCTTTATGTAGTATATAAACTAACTTCACTTTAATTTTTTTAAAATTTATATACCACCTGGTACTGACAAATTAATGGGGGGGGGGGGGGGGGGGTGTTTCTGAGACCACATATGTACTCAGAAACATTAGGATGTTTGCAACTTTTGTATCCAAAGTTGTTAACAAATTAGAACACTGACATAAGTTGTATTTGCTTACTGCAAATTATTCAACTGCCAGACATTTAATTGAATGTACTGTGATTTAAATTCATGCTATCAAAATTAGTAAACTGGAAGGAAAAGTAAAAAATAATTTCAAAATTTCAGTTCATATGTGATATTGACACATGCATAATAAATGGCTCAGATTAAAGACAGAAAAAATAGAGGGGAATGACACCATCATTCATTCCCTTCCACAATATTGATGTGTGCTGACTGATTGATAACATTTGATAATAGTCCAAAATATCACAAGTCAAAATTGGATAAATAAAATAATTGGGTAACTATCCCTGGATTCAGCATCGTGTAGCAGCTGAGCATCTACAGCTCCCCCTGGATTCAATGCAAGTAGTCCCCAAGGCCAGCACCTAGAGCTACAACTAACAAATATGGTGATTCCCCCCACCCCCACCCAGTTAGTTTTTTTTTTTCCAACCAATCTGTTGATTATTTTCTAATTTGCTGACTGATTCTTCGGTTAACTTACCAGTAAATCATGAATATAAACTCAAACAATAATTCTCAATCTTGTTACATTTTTTTCAGAAAAGGTGTTATTTTAAAATTAATAATAACAATACAAACATATAAAGGTTATAAAATGGCAGAAATGAAAAAGGCATTGGGGGGGAAGGGGGTACCTTGTACCTAGTTTCATGCCCACTGATAGGTGCAGCAAGCGTGTGGCTTCATATTCAAGACTTGAAGCTTCAATTGCTGCCAAAGGTGCAACAAAAAGTATTGAGCAAAGGGTGAATGCTTACATAAATGTGACTTTGTAGTTTTTTTTTAATTTTTAATAAATTTGCAAAAATTTACATTTTTTTCATGTTGTCATTATGGGGTGTTGTAAGTACAACTTAAAGGGGAAAAGAAAGAATTTACTCCATTTTGGAATAAGGCTCTAACAAAACGTGGAAAAGGTGAAGCGCTGTGAATACTTTCTGAAGAAGGTAGCAAGTCAACAACATTACAAACACATTCTCACAAGGAGCTAACAGTGAGAAACTTTTTATTAATAGTATTTCATAACAATAAGAAATCATTTTATCATGACATTGCATAATGATATAACAGTAACATAGCAGAAGTGAGTTTTTGTATCACCCAAAAAAAAAATACCATACATAGTGACAACAATAAAAATACCACAAATCAAGGCACAGAGTAAATTTCTTAAAATCTTGTTGACAGTTGCCATTATTTTGTTGCTAAGCGATGCTAATGTAGGTTTTACAATGTCCATTTTCTGCAAGAACTTGAATTTACGGTGCATCTGGAAAGTATTCACAGCGCTGTACTTTTTCCACATTTTGTTATGTTACAGCCTTATTCCTGATTAACTGGATTTTTAATAATTTGCCACATGACAAGTTTCAGTACATCTCATTTATAATTGCTGCATACAAGGTGACAGCATGAAGTCTGTTAACTTAAACATGATAGCTGTTTCAAATGGTTTTAAAAGATTCAGAGTGTCAAAACAGTAATTTCTACTCCAAACATAGTAATCCTTATCGGGTTCTCGCCAGAATTTTTATGTACATGTGTAAATAAACACATGGGATGAAGCACAAGCTGTGTACCAAGCACAAAGTGTTCAATAATATGACATAATGAATAAAGAAATTGTACCCGAACTTGTCACCATGTAAACAAATACAGAAACAAACAAACAAAAACATTTGTAAACAAACAGACTCCATTGTAGGGTGATTTAATTCAGTAAAAATTTTGTTCCTTTTCCTCAGTAAGTTCACATTCACGCACTGATCTACACGTGGGAGCGAAAAAATTAGAGGCAGGGTGTCGTCCACAATATGAGAAAGGGGTGATGTACACACTAGCCTCCACAGCCTGTTCAGTGGATTTTTATTTTATTTTTTAGCACTGTTGTCGTGTGTTACCTGTGCTGCTCCACAGCCTGTTCAGTGGATTTTTATTTTATTTTTTAGCACTGTTGTCGTGTGTTACCTGTGCTGCTCCACAGCCTGTTCAGTGGATTTTTATTTTATTTTTTAGCACTGTTGTCGTGTGTTACCTGTGCTGCTCCACAGCCTGTTCAGTGGATTTTTATTTTATTTTTTAGCACTGTTGTCGTGTGTTGCCTGTGCTGCTCCACAGCCTGTTCAGTGGATTTTTATTTTATTTTTTAGCACTGTTGTCGTGTGTTACCTGTGCTGCTCCACAGCCTGTTCAGTGGATTTTTATTTTATTTTTTAGCACTGTTGTCGTGTGTTGCCTGTGCTGCTCCACAGCCTGTTCAGTGGATTTTTATTTTATTTTTTAGCACTGTTGTCGTGTGTTATACCTGTGCTGCTCCACAGCCTGTTCAGTGGATTTTTATTTTATTTTTTACCACTGTTGTCGTGTGTTACCTGTGCTGCTCCACAGCCTGTCCAGTGGATTTTTATTTTATTTTTTGGCACTGTTGTCGTGTGTTACCTGCGCTGCTCCACAGCCTGTTCAGTGGATTTTTGTTTTGTTTTTTGGCACTGTTGTCGTGCGTTACCTGTGCTGCTCCACAGCCTGTCCAGTGGATTTTTATTTTGATTTTATTTTTTTTTTAGCACTGTTGTCGTGTGTTACCTGTGCTGCTCCACAGCCTGTCTAGTGGATTTTTATTTTGTTTTAGCACTGTTGTCGTGCGTTGCCTGTGCTGCTCCACAGCCTGTCCAGTGGATTTTTATTTAGCGCTGTTGTCGTGCGTTACCTGTGCTGCTCCACAGCCTGTCTAGTGGATTTTTATTTTGTTTTAGCACTGTTGTCGTGCGTTGCCTGTGCTGCTCCACAGCCTGTCTAGTGGATTTTTATTTTGTTTTAGCACTGTTGTCGTGCGTTGCCTGTGCTGCTCCACAGCCTGTCCAGTGGATTTTTATTTTTATTTTATTTTTTAGCACTGTTGTTGTGCGTTACCTGTGCTGCTCCACAGCCTGTCTAGTGGATTTTTATTTTGTTTTAGCACTGTTGTCGTGCGTTACCTGTGCTGCTCCACAGCCTGTCCAGTGGATTTTGATTTAGCACTGTTGTCGTGCGTTACCTGTGCTGCTCCACAGCCTGTCCAGTGGATTTTTATTTTGTTTTAGCACTGTTGTCGTGCGTTGCCTGTGCTGCTCCACAGCCTGTCTAGTGGATTTTTATTTTGTTTTAGCACTGTTGTCGTGCGTTGCCTGTGCTGCTCCACAGCCTGTCCAGTGGATTTTTATTTTATTTTATTTTTTAGCACTGTTGTCGTGCGTTACCTGTGCTGCTCCACAGCCTGTCTAGTGGATTTTTATTTTGTTTTAGCACTGTTGTCGTGCGTTGCCTGTGCTGCTCCACAGCCTGTCCTGTGGATTTTATTTTTATTTTATTTATTTTTAGCACTGTTGTTGTGCGTTACCTGTGCTGCTCCACAGCCTGTCTAGTGGATTTTTATTTTATTTTAGCACTGTTGTCGTGCGTTACCTGTGCTGCTCCACAGCCTGTCTAGTGTCGGATTCCCTGTTTGGGAATCCGCTAGCTTAGCGTAGCTACTAGCTCTTAGCCGTTTTAGCATGGCGGCTTCTCCTGTCTCTCCCATACTTTTCTGCTCTGGGTGTGAAATGTTTAGTTATTCCTCGGCCTCTTTTAGCAGTAACGGTACTTGTAATAAGTGCAGCTTATTCGTAGCTTTGGAGGCCAGGCTGGGCGAATTGGAGGCTCGGCTCCGCACCGTGGAAAATTCTACAGCTAGCCAGGCCCCTGTAGTCGGTGCGGACCAAGGTAGCTTAGCCGCCGTTAGTTCCCCCCTGGCAGACCCCGTGCAGTCGGGAAGGCAGGCTGACTGGGTGACTGTGAGGAGGAAGCGTAGCCCTAAACAGAAGCCCCGTGTACACCGTCAACCCGTTCACATCTCTAACCGTTTTTCCCCACTCGACGATACACTCGCCGAGGATCAAACTCTGGTTATTGGCGACTCTGTTTTGAGAAATGTGAAGTTAGCGACACCAGCAACCATTGTCAATTGTCTTCCGGGGGCCAGAGCAGGCGACATCGAAGGACATTTGAAATTGCTGGCTAAGGCTAAGCGTAAATTTGGTAAGACTGTAATTCACGTCGGCAGTAATGACACTCGGTTACGCCAATCGGAGGTCACTAAAATTAACATTGAATCGGTGTGTAACTTTGCAAAAACAATGTCGGACTCTGTTGTTTTCTCTGGGCCCCTCCCCAATCAGACCGGGAGTGACATGTTTAGCCGCATGTTCTCCTTGAATTGCTGGCTGTCTGAGTGGTGTCCAAAAAATGAGGTGGGCTTCATTGATAATTGGCAAAGCTTCTGGGGAAAACCTGGTCTTGTTAGGAGAGACGGCATCCATCCCACCTTAGAGGGAGCAGCTCTCATTTCTAGAAATCTGGCCAATTTTTTGGGATCCTCCAAACTGCGACTGTCTAGCGTTGGGACCAGGAGGCAGAGCTGTGGTCTTATACACCTCTCTGCAGCTTCTCTCCCCCTGCCATCCCCCTATTACCCCATCCCCGTAGAGACGGTGCCTGCTCCCAGACCACCAATAACTAGCAAAAATCTATTTAAGCATAAAAATTCAAAAAGAAAAAATAATATAGCACCTTCAATTGCACCACAGACTAAAACAGTTAAATGTGGTCTATTAAACATTAGGTCTCTTTCTTCTAAGTCCCTGTTGGTAAATGATATAATAATTGATCAACGTATTGATTTATTCTGCCTAACAGAAACTTGGTTACAGCAGGATGAATATGTTAGTTTAAATGAGTCAACACCCCCGAGTCACACTAACTGTCAGAATGCTCGTAGCACGGGCCGGGGCGGAGGATTAGCAGCAATCTTCCATTCCAGCTTATTAATTAATCAAAAACCTAGACAGAGCTTTAATTCATTTGAAAGCTTGTCTCTTAGTCTTGTCCATCCAAATTGGAAGTCCCAAAAACCAGTTTTATTTGTTATTATCTATCGTCCACCTGGTCGTTACTGTGAGTTTCTCTGTGAATTTTCAGACCTTTTGTCTGACTTAGTGCTTAGCTCAGATAAGATAATTATAGTGGGCGATTTTAACATCCACACAGATGCTGAGAATGACAGCCTCAACACTGCATTTAATCTATTATTAGACTCTATCGGCTTTGCTCAAAAAGTAAATGAGTCCACCCACCACTTTAATCATATTTTAGATCTTGTTCTGACTTATGGTATGGAAATAGAAGACTTAACAGTATTCCCTGAAAACTCCCTTTTGTCTGATCATTTTTAATAACATTTACATTTACCCTGATGGACTACCCTGCAGTGGGGAATAAGTTTCATTACACTAGAAGTCTTTCAGAAAGCGCTGTAACTAGGTTTAAGGATATGATTCCTTCTTTATGTTCTCTAATGTCATATACCAACACAGAGCAGAGTAGCTACCTAAACTCTGTAAGGGAGTTAGAGTATCTTGTCAATAGTTTTACATCCTCATTGAAGACAACTTTGGATGCTGTAGCTCCTCTGAAAAAGAGAGCTTTAAATCAGAAGTGTCTGACTCCGTGGTATAACTCACAAACTCGTAGCTTAAAGCTGATAACCCGTAAGTTGGAGAGGAAATGGCGTCTCACTAATTTAGAAGATCTTCACTTAGCCTGGAAAAAGAGTTTGTTGCTCTATAAGAAAGCCCTTCGTGAAGCTAGGACATCTTTCTACTCATCACTAATTGAAGAAAATAAGAACAACCCCAGGTTTCTTTTCAGCACTGTAGCCAGGCTGACAAAGAGTCAGAGCTCTATTGAGCTGAGTATTCCATTAACTTTAACTAGTAATGACTTCATGACTTTCTTTGCTAACAAAATTTTGACTATTAGAGAAAAAATTACTCATAACCATCCCAAAGATGTATCGTTATCTTTGGCTGCTTTCAGTGATGCCGGTATTTGGTTAGACTCTTTCTCTCCGATTGTTCTGTCTGAGTTATTTTCATTAGTTACTTCATCCAAACCATCAACATGCTTATTAGACCCCATTCCTGCCAGGCTGCTCAAGGAAGTCCTACCATTATTTAATGCTTCAATCTTAAATATGATCAATCTATCTTTGTTAGTTGGTTATGTACCACAGGCCTTTAAGGTGGCAGTAATTAAACCATTACTTAAAAAGCCATCACTTGACCCAGCTATCTTAGCTAATTATAGGCCAATCTCCAACCTTCCTTTTCTCTCAAAGATTCTTGAGAGGGTAGTTGTAAAACAGCTAACTGATCACCTGCAGAGGAATGGTCTATTTGAAGAGTTTCAGTCAGGTTTTAGAATTCATCATAGTACAGAAACAGCATTAGTGAAGGTTACAAATGATCTTCTTATGGCTTCGGACAGTGGACTTATCTCTGTGCTTGTTCTGTTGGACCTCAGTGCTGCTTTTGATACTGTTGACCATAAAATTTTATTACAGAGATTAGAGCATGTCATAGGTATTAAAGGCATTGTGCTGCGGTGGTTTGAATCATATTTGTCTAATAGATTACAGTTTGTTCATGTAAATGGGGAATCTTCTTCACAGACTAAAGTTAATTATGGAGTTCCACAAGGTTCTGTGCTAGGACCAATTTTATTCACTTTATACATGCTTCCCTTGGGCAGTATTATTAGACGGTATTGCTTAAATTTTCATTGTTACGCAGATGATACCCAGCTTTATCTATCCATGAAGCCAGAGGATACGCACCAATTAGCTAAACTGCAGGATTGTCTTACAGACATAAAGACATGGATGACCTCTAATTTCCTGCTTTTAAACTCAGATAAAACTGAAGTTATTGTACTTGGCCCCACAAATCTTAGAAGCATGGTGTCTAACCAGATCGTTACTCTGGATGGCATTTCCCTGATCTCTAGTAATACTGTGAGAAATCTTGGAGTTATTTTTGATCAGGATATGTCATTCAAAGCGCATATTAAACAAATATGTAGGACTGCCTTTTTGCATTTACGCAATATCTCTAAAATCAGAAAGGTCTTGTCTCAGAGTGATGCTGAAAAACTAATTCATGCATTTATTTCCTCTAGGCTGGACTATTGTAATTCATTATTATCAGGTTGTCCTAAAAGTTCCCTAAAAAGCCTTCAGTTGGTTCAGAATGCTGCAGCTAGAGTACTGACGGGGACTAGCAGGAGAGAGCATATCTCACCCGTGTTGGCCTCCCTTCATTGGCTTCCTGTTAATGCTAGAATAGAATTTAAAATTCTTCTTCTTACTTATAAGGTTTTGAATAATTAGGTCCCATCTTATCTTAGGGACCTCGTAGTACCATATTACCCCATTAGAGCGCTTCGCTCTCAGACTGCGGGCTTACTTGTAGTTCCTAGGGTTTGTAAGAGTAGAATGGGGGGCAGAGCCTTCAGCTTTCAGGCTCCTCTCCTGTGGAACCAGCTCCCAATTCAGATCAGGGAGACAGACACCCTCTCTACTTTTAAGATTAGGCTTAAAACTTTCCTTTTCGCTAAGGCTTATAGTTAGGGCTGGATCGGGTGACCCTGGACCATCCCTTGGTTATGTTGCTTTAGACGTAGACTGTGTTTCATAATTATTGTATGGCCTTGCCTTGCAATGTGGAGCGCCTTGGGGCAACTGTTTGTTGTGATTTGGCGCTATACAAGAAAAAAGTTGATTGATTGATTGATTGATAGCAGATGTACACTACCAGTTAAAAGTTTGGACACACTTTCCTTTTCAATTGAAGGGAAAAGAGTTTCCAAACTTGTGACTAGTGTATGACAGAGTGGAGCAGGCTCACCCTGTTAGGGGGTTCCAGGGGAAAAACTTGAAACAATGGTGCAAATTTGGGGGCCTCTGGTGCAATCTTGTGATGACAAAGTAGTTTGTCTATTTATTTCTCAAAATTTAAGTAAACAGATTGATATGGCTCATCAGCTCCACTTAGGGCAGCATTGCAGTAGTAAAACGTGGACACTGTAATATTGATTGAACAATGTTGTAGTTGCGAAAAAAAAAAAAACATTATTATGTGAAAAAAATGTATTCAAAAAGGGACCTTTATCCTAAGGTGAGGGTGGGGCCCCTTTCATTTGCTCACCCCTCTGGCTACATACCAGTGTAATCTCTGTTACCACAATGAGGAGAAAAACTTGCTTATTATGTGGAAAATACTACCTGATTGGGCAGTACGAAGGGTATCTCACGTGTGCCATGCACCTGAAACAAGTTTGTATAGTCGAAGAAAAGGAGAGCAAAATCTGTTTTTAAAACTTGTGTCACTGCAGCACTGACTGACACTGAGTGATAACAGACGCTGGGTATTATCATCGTGTCAGCTCTGAGCTTATTAAACAAAGCAAGACTGATGGCTATCAAACTCCATCACTGCAAACAATTACTGGCAGATTTCAAGTAGAGGCCGTCAAAAAGATGGGCTGACAGGTCTGTAAAGAAAGCTAAACAAGGTGCAGGCAATGAACAGGGTGGTCAGTTACTAATAGAGTGCAGCGCCCTCTTGTGGATTGGTAGGGAGAACTCTTGCCATCACTAGTTTGTTTCACTTAATAGCTGTGAGACAGAATGAGAAGCAGCCAGTGTTGAGAGAGCAGCAACAGTTTTAGAAGCTCAACGATTTTGGACAAAGTGATTATATACATACATCCAAAATAACACTTTGGTGCAAACGCAGGCAGCGTTTCAACATGCATGAATGACGCAACACTGCCACCTAAAGTAAATCAGTGCAGTAAATCTCCAGTAATCATAGATTCATTTCAAAAAGGCAGTTTCTCAGTAGCAGAAAAAACAGATTAATCTTCACTGGAGTACTCAGAGTTATCCTTGCCTATGCCTTCCCACAATGCCTTACTCCACTGGGCCGCGGTCCTGGCCTGGTCAATCACAGCAGGAGGCATGATGGCCACACAGGCTGCCAAGCCCGAGACACGATCCTTAAACTCTGCAACATTCTCCCATTCATCTGTGTCGGTGTTGTACACATGAACATATTTCATCCTGTTGCCTTTGTCATGTGAGCGTCCTCCCAGAACGTAGATGCGATGGTTCAGCACAGCCATGCCGGGTTCTCCGTGTCCAATGGGAAGAGGGCTCAGGGAAGACCAAGAGTTATTGGAGGGGTCAAAACACTCCACCTGGGAACAAATAAATAAGAAACATCACCTCAACATCAAGAAACATCACATTCCTCTTAAACTTATATCCCACCAAATCCTTGCTCTAACTAAAAAATTGATTTACTTACAGGCTACAAAGTTTTTATTCAGTAGCACATTGATAACCATCCTTACAGATTGGAAAAATATAAAGTGATAATCTAAAAAGCAAAAAAAAAAAAAAAAATGTGTGGAAATTATTTTACTTGCTTTAGTGTTAAACGTCTTTATAAACATGTCTGTCTCCTTGTCCTTCACATGTATAAAGAGGATTTTTGAACAACATCAACAAATGAGATTTAGTGAGGTATCTGAGGGCATCATGAGTGTATATGTAAATATAACTTATGTAACTTACGGTCAGTGGTGGGCACAGATAACCAAAAAATTAACTTCGATAACAGATAATCAGATAACTGAAAAGTTATCTTCGATAAAGATAAAACAATAAACCACCCAAAAATGTATCAGAAGTTACAGATAACCGATAACAGATAATTTCCAATATTGTCTCTGGTACATTTACAACTACTAATAAAACCAATTTACGTTTTAATGCCACAATAGCTTCTACTAATATTAAAAGTAACACAATAGACCCAAACAATGAGACCACACTTTTTTCTTCCTTTCTTTTTTCATCAAACCGCTGTGCAAACACTGCAGAGCTGTCTTGTAATGTTATTTTTTGCTGTTTTGTTTTGTTTTTAAACTTCATTTGTAAAAAAAAAAAAAAAAAAAAAAAAAAAAAAAAGCCATTTGCAAAGCCAAAAAAGTTGATTTGACAATCATCTGATATAACCAGACGCTTAGTACTTAGGGTGAATACTGCCATGAACACTACTGGCCAGTAGATGGCAGTAGAGGCCTTGAAAACAAAATTCCAGATAATCCCTGTCTGCTACATTTAAAATGCGTGGAATTTAACAAACGCAAATACAATAACAACATCTATAAACCCAGAGAATATAGAGTTTTAGGCACTAGAGTTTAATGCTGTTGTCCGTGGAGCCTGAACAGAGTGTCTGAAATGCATTTATCCTTTCGTGAATGTACTGAGATTACATCATCCTACCCATAATGCACTGGGCACAGCATGTGCTTATAAAACCTTAAAAATTAGCACATTAAAACTAAAACATATATCTGATATTTTCACTTTATAAAACTTCAGACATGACAGTAATTTTAAATAACTTGTCAAAAATAAGTTTGGTTAAAATTTGAACCATAAGTTAAAAATGTATGCCTCTGGATGACTTAGGTGATATTGCCAACATATCGGTATGGTGTTAGAGGAAATTTTTTTTTTTTTTTTTTTTGGCCATTTCTCCTTTGTCTACAGAGGACAGAGATGCTTTTCATAGAAGCAGCTCTCTTCTGTTAGCAGAGAGTATAACTGTCTGTTATAAAAGTTTTAACAGGTAGGTGCTTATCTTTTTAAATTTTAAAAATGCTTATTATTGTTCAGCTTTGTTTACTTTGTTTATTGGTCTAAAAGTTATCAGACAGAAATGAATCGGAATTGGTCTGATAATGGTTTTTAAAGTTATCTAAAAAGATATTCCGATAATGAAAACATTATCTTTGAAAATTATCTATTATCGGAAGTGTGCCCACCACTGCTTACGGTAAACAGTTAACTTGAGTATCTTAAATATCAATATGATCTAACTGGAATCATCACGATCAGAAAATAATCGGTGTACTAAATATATTGCCTAAATAAATAAATAAACTTCTTCCATTTTCTTGATAGTCAGTAGAGATGGGATTTGTGGCTCTTTGGAGGGATCCGGATCTTTATGGCTCATTCCTTTCAAAGAGCTGTTCAAAAAACTGGCTCATATGGCTCTTTTTTTTTCTTTTTTAAGTATTTTAGGCTCAATTTCCACCATGTGCGCATTCGTGGTGGTGCATGCTGCAGTGTGCATGCACACTTTGCCATTACAATGCATTCTGGTTAGAAATTCCTAGCGCCATTTGTGACATAAATTGATAATTAAGCCTAAAAATATTGAGAGAGAGAGAGAGAGAGAGAGAGAGAGAGAGAGAAAGAAATGAGCCATCTCAATGTCACTTTTCAAATTTGCTCCCCTATTCTGTGTCTCCCTACCTTTTCCTGCCAGCAGTGGACATCGAAAACATGAATCCTTGGGGAGAACAGCACGCTCAGGCAAAAGACTGGTGCTGACTGACTGAAATCTCGTCCCAAACGAGAAGAGAACAGGGAATAGAAACCGGACATTAAACCAAACCTGTTGTTGCTTAAAGTAGCCAGTAGATGGCGGTAACGCATTGTAAATAACCAAGGAAACCCATACTGAGAAACACAAAAATGAATGAAAGGTCATTAAGACCAACACCATTTGTTTTTGTTCTTTCCATATATTTTTTTATTTTGAACGTTTTTGTATTGCACATGTTCTTTTCACTTTAAATGTGATATCACAGCCATTATCAACCATTATCTGAGTTTGAATTATTTGGAAATACTGATTATAACTTAAATATAATATGTTGAAAAGAATCTTGGTCTGAATTCATTGTAAATATTCCACTAGGTGGTACAACATCCCTCTGCCTAGACATCAATACTGTGGATTTACCTTGTACACGGATGTGTATGTGTGTGATGCTACCCTGACTTGTTATTCATGCAATAGTTAAACACTTATAAACATTAAAAACAAAGCCAGCTGCAATGAATGTTTGTTCAAAATAGGTTTTAGTGCAAAAACACAACATACAATGCAATACGATACACATTTTGATAGAAAATATATAACTAAATAAATACAGAATACAATAACTAAGTCAGCTGCAGTGAGTTGACTGCAAAAATGTCTCAATATCACACGATAGAAACAAAAACGGTGTAAAATATTGGCCATTTTCAGTAACAGTAGATAAAACTAGAATAATTACAGAATACAATACCCCCCTCCCCCCTGCAGGAGTACTCATGTGAAGTAGAGGATGACCTTTTCTCGGGAATTCCCGTGGGTCACGTGATTCCTGCGGGATTCCCGCGGGATGGGAGTCAAAATTTTATCAATCCCGTGATTGGGATGGGACGGGAATAAAAATGAACGGGAGCGGGCAGGAGCGGGAATGCCAAAAATAGATGATGATTTTCATCTATTTAATGCCGCGTTCACACCGGGCGCGATCAGACGCTACAAATTCGCGGGGGTCGCGTGGCGACGGACGCACCTCCTTCGCCCGGTGAGTCGCTCTGCTTTTGCTGCGAAAATTCGCCCTGGTGCGTCATTAAATAGGAGGAGCTTCCATTCCGCTCGCCGGCTCCGGTTGTCAGTCAAGTTAACATGATGGACCTTGATCACACGGAGCAAGTTGTTGTGAAAAGCTCCCAATACAGACAGTATCATTATTTGCTGCAGGAGCTGAGTCTGGATGACGGCTGCTTTCAGTGGTCCTTCCGCCTCTGCAGGACCCAACTTGAGGACCAACTCGTTCACGCGCGCACATGTAAACAATAAAAAAAAATTAAAAAAAGAAAGAAAGAAACTCCGCTGCTTGCTGCAGCTCGCTCTTCCACCAAAAAACTCTGTCATAATTGTGTTTAGAAACCAGTCACCATTTGTTTTATTATACATCTGTGTAGTTAATAAGTAAAATATTCTCCATGGACGATTCGCTTGTGCGCGCACGTAACATAAAAAGAAAAAGAAACTCCGCTCCTGCTGCTGTGGTGCTGCTGCTCACTCCAAAAACTCTGTCATAATTGTGAAATAAAGGACAAAAGAGACATAAGTCCTGCTCACAGGCTGCTACCAGAGACAGGACATGTTCACATCTTCAGTCAAACTCCAGACATCTCCACGTCACTACATATTCAGTCCCTGATTGGGATGGGAGTGGGACTGATTTTGAGTGGGAGTGGGATGGGATTGGGAGTAATCTTTACAGGAGTGGGACGGGATGGGATTTATTTTTTTACTCCAGTCCAGGATTGGGACAGGATGAGATTTTTTTTTCTGGGAGCGGGATGGGACGGGAGTGAAAATCCGCTCCCGTGTCATGCTCTAATGTGAAGGCACATGCTGCCTGTGCCCCTCCCCCCGTAGCTGCTCTCTTTCTGGGAGCTGTATGAAACAAACATGCATGAAAAAAAAGAACGACAAAAAGAACAGCTCCCGTGCAGCCGCAACTCGGCTCCAATCGTTCATATTAAAGAGCCGTTCAAAAGAATTGGCTCGTTCGCGAACGTCACAACATTAATAGTCAGGGTGATTACACTTGCTCCATCTGATTGCCTAAAAAGGTGCTAAAGTAATAATACCAGGGCCTTCCTGGAAAGCTCAGAGATTTTTAAATTAAAGTGCTCAGAGCAGCTGGAAGAAAAAAAAAAAAAAGCAGAGCACTTTGAAAAAGGACACTTGCTGTAGCAATGCTTTTCTCTAGGTGGTCACACGGGGCATGGGGGGTGAGCGGTACACCGATGTTGTCATCATCAGATTCCATATAACAAGTGCTAAATTGCTCAGGCTTTCCAAAATTTTCCCCGCTGGGTTGGAGAATGTTTCGCAGGTGATTATAATTGCGCACATGATGGCGGGTGGTAACATGGTGTAAATGGCAGCAGGTAAATGACGTTTTTGCACGTACTAGACTTTAAGCAAAAGAATCAATGAGACACGTCTGCTGTGCACCTTATGGTCAGGTACACATCAGCTCTGACACATAACTGTGTTCACATACGTTCTCTGCGCTTCACACACATACAATGAATCACATGAGCTGTCATACTCTAACACAGATTCCAAGATGGATAGATGTATGTGTGTGTGTGTGTGTGTGTTGTGGACAAAGTGTCAGACGTGGTGAGTACAAACATAATTCATGTGAATATCTTTTCATTTTGTGCACATCCAAACTATAACAGTTTACACATCATGACATTTATTTTTGAAATACATCAATGGCATTAATGATTAGGAGGCACAACAAAATCTACGTAGAACAGCACAGAGGTCCACCAGTTATACAGGATGTCCCAAAAAAAGTGCCACAAAATCATTTGACTCCAATTCTGCAATAGCTCATCTGAATTCCGTTTTAGGCAGCAGGCCATGGGAGTGTTACGGCTTCATTTCGAAAATAATGTCGTCCCCTGATTGGTTTTACACACTAACATTATTAATTGATTGTATGGTTAATACTTAAGAAAGAAGCATTGTTCTCCAAAATCCTCTGTCCCATTAATGAGATAATCCGCTAATTAGTAAAATACCATTTCAACAAGAATTCGTTTAAAAGGGAAAGAGCACTGTGTACTACAAAAGTTCTAACTGATAGGGTAGTTGTAAAACAGCTAACTGATCATCTGCAGAGGAATGGTCTATTTGAAGAGTTTCAGTCAGGTTTTAGAATTCATCATAGCACAGAAACAGCATTAGTGAAGGTTACAAATGATCTTCTTATGGCCTCAGACAGTGGACTCATCTCTGTGCTTGTTCTGTTAGACCTCAGTGCTGCTTTTGATACTGTTGACCATAAAATTTTATTACAGAGATTAGAGCATGCCATAGGTATTAAAGGCACTGCGCTGTGGTGGTTTGAATCATATTTATCTAATAGATTACAATTTGTTCATGTAAATGGGGAGTCTTCTTCACAGACTAAGGTTAATTATGGAGTTCCACAAGGTTCTGTGCTAGGACCAATTTTATTCACTTTATACATGTTTCCCTTAGGCAGTATTATTAGACGGCATTGCTTAAATTTTCATTGTTACGCAGATGATACCCAGCTTTATCTATCCATGAAGCCAGAGGACACACACCAATTAGCTAAACTGCAGGATTGTCTTACAGACATAAAGACATGGATGACCTCTAATTTCCTGCTTTTAAACTCAGATAAAACTGAAGTTATTGTACTTGGCCCCACAAATCTTAGAAACATGGTGTCTAACCAGATCCTTACTCTGGATGGCATTACCCTGACCTCTAGTAATACTGTGAGAAATCTTGGAGTCATTTTTGATCAGGATATGTCATTCAATGCGCATATTAAACAAATATGTAGGACTGCTTTTTTGCATTTGCGCAATATCTCTAAAATTAGAAAGGTCTTGTCTCAGAGTGATGCTGAAAAACTAATTCATGCATTTATTTCCTCTATGCTGGACTACTGTAATTCATTATTATCAGGTTGTCCTAAACGTTCCCTGAAAAGCCTTCAGTTAATTCAAAATGCTGCAGCTACAGTGCTAACAGGGACTAGAAGGAGAGAGCATATCTCACCCATATTGGCCTCTCTTCATTGGCTTCCTGTTAATTCTAGAATAGAATTTATAATTCTTCTTCTTACTTATAAGGTTTTGAATAATCAGGTCCCACTTATCTTAGGGACCTCATAGTACCATATCACCCCAATAGAGTGCTTCGCTCTCAGACTGCAGGCTTACTTGTAGTTCCTAGGGTTTGTAAGAGTAGAATGGGAGGCAGAGCCTTCAGCTTTCAGGCTCCTCTCCTGTGGAACCAGCTCCCAATTCAGATCAGGGAGACAGACACCCTCTCTACTTTTAAGATTAGGCTTAAAACTTTCCTTTTTGCTAAAGCTTATAGTTAGGGCTGGATCAGGTGACCCTGAACCATCCCTTAGTTATGCTGCTATAGACTTAGACTGCTGGGGGTTCCCATGATGCACTGAGTGTTTCTTTCTCTTGTTGCTCTGTATGCACCACTCTGCATTTAATCATTAGTGATTGATCTCTGCTCCCCTCCACAGCATGTCTTTTTCCTGGTTCTCTCCCTCAGCCCCAACCAGTCCCAGCAGAAGACTGTCCCTCCCTGAGCCTGGTTCTGCTGGAGGTTTCTTCCTGTTAAAAGGGAGTTTTTCCTTCCCACTGTTGCCAAGTGCTTGCTCACAGGGGGTCCTTTTGACTGTTGGAGTTTTTCCGTAATTATTGTATGGCCTTGCCTTACAATATAAAGCGCCTTGGGGCAATTGTTTGTTGTGATTTGGCGCTATATAAATAAAATTGATTTGATTTGATATTCTTCTTTTTTTTGCTTATTTGTTTTGGGCAAACTCTTGGTTCCAAACCAACAAAATTAATGCCTTGCAGATGTGAAGAAATCATGAAAAATTGTGGTGGTACAACTAAATACTAGTTTAGTGATTCACAGTGTTGCTAAAAAAGCAGTTTGAACATAACAGTTTTGAGTTTGTAGCATCAACAGCAGATGCTAATATTTTTGTGAACACCCCCTTTTCTACTTTTTTTTTTTAAGTAATAGCCCAATTTCATAGCCTGCTTGGTCTTGTTGGATTTGTGAGACTCTACTGAATCTACTGGTACCTTGTTTCCCATGTAACAATAAGAAATATACTCAAAACCTGGATTAATCTTTTTAGTCACATAGCACTACTATTATTCTGAACACTACTGTATATTACTTCAAAATATCGGGTATTTCATGCAATCAACTGTAAAAAAATACTTGTTTATTGTTGTTCACAAACAAATAACTGTGTCCATTTGACTGAGTGTATATTATTGGATATTTTCATTTGTTTTGTATATTAAACTGGTATGCATAGCTATTATTTCTTAAGTTAATTTCCTACAATTACTACAGATGCTCAAAAACCAATACACAAACACATTTCCAATGGACCAAGGAAATGCTTGCTGAAAATGTTTTTAAATTTTTAATAATCTCTGGAGTTTTTTCTTTTTCAGTTCCAGTATGATGTCATTATGATTTGTCAAGCCCCAAGCCCTGCAAATCAAATCAAATCAAATCAAATCAATTCAATTTTATTTATATAGCGCCAAATCACAACAAACAATTGCCCCAAGGCGCTTTATATTGTAAGGCAAGGCCATACAATAATTACGGAAAAACCCCAACGGTCAAAACGACCCCCTGTGAGCAAGCACTTGGCAAAAGTGGGAAGGAAAAACTCCCTTTTAACAGGAAGAAACCTCCAGCAGAACCAGGCTCAGGGAGGGGCAGTCTTCTGCTGGGACTGGTTGGGGCTGAGGGAGAGAACCAGGAAAAAGACATGCTGTGGAGGGAAGCAGAGATCAATCACTAATGATTAAATACAGAGTGGTGCATACAGAGCAAAAAGAGAAAGAAACACTCAGTGCATCATGGGAACCCCCAGCAGTCTAAGTCTATAGCAGCATAACTAAGGGATGGTTCAGGGTCACCTGATCCAGCCCTAACTATAAGCTTTAGCAAAAAGGAAAGTTTTAAGCCCAAACTTAAAAGTAGAGAGGGTGTCTGTCTCCCTGATCTGAATTGGGAGCTGGTTCCACAGGAGAGGAGCCTGAAAGCTGAATGCTCTGCCTCCCATTCTACTCTTACAAACCCTAGGAACTACAAGTAAGCCTGCAGTCTGAGAGCGAAGCGCTCTATTGGGGTGATATGGTACTATGAGGTCCCTAAGATAAAATGGGACCTGATTATTCAAAACCTTATAAGTAAGAAGAAGAATTTTAAATTCTATTCTAGAATTAACAGGAAGCCAATGAAGAGAGGCCAATATGGGTGAGATATGCTCTCTCCTTCTAGTCCCTATCAGTACTCTAGCTGCATCATTTTGAATTAACTGAAGGCTTTTCAAGGAACTTTTAGGACAACCTGATAATAATGAATTACAATAGTCCAGCCTAGAGGAAATAAATGAATGAATTAGTTTTCAGTATCACTCTGAGACAAGACCTTTCTAATTTTAGAGATATTGCGCAAATGCAAAAAAGCAGTCCTACATATTTGTTTAATATGCGCATTGAATGACATATCCTGATCAAAAATGACTCCAAGATTTCTCACAGTATTACTAGAGGTCAGGGTAATGCCATCCAGAGTAAGGATCTGGTTAGACACCATGTTTCTAAGATTTGTGGGGCCAAGTACAATAACTTCAGTTTTATCTGAGTTTAAAAGCAGGAAATTAGAGGTCATCCATGTCTTTATGTCTGTAAGACAATCCTGCAGTTTAGCTAATTGGTGTGTGTCCTCTGGCTTCATGGATAGATAAAGCTGGGTATCATCTGCGTAACAATGAAAATTTAAGCAATGCCGTCTAATAATACTGCCTAAGGGAAACACGTATAAAGTGAATAAAATTGGTCCTAGCACAGAACCTTGTGGAACTCCATAATTAACCTTAGTCTGTGAAGAAGACTCCCCATTTACATGAACAAATTGTAATCTATTAGATAAATATGATTCAAACCACCACAGCGCAGTGCCTTTAATACCTATGGCATGCTCTAATCTCTGTAATAAAATTTTATGTTCAACAGTATCAAAAGCAGCACTGAGGTCTAACATAACAAGCACAGAGATGAGTCCACTGTCTGAGGCCATAAGAAGATGATTTGTAACCTTCACTAATGCTGTTTCTGTACTATGATGAATTCTAAAACCTGACTGAAACGCTTCAAATAGACCATTCCTCTGCAGATGATCAGTTAGCTGTTTTACAACTACCCTTTCAAGAATTTTTGAGAGAAAAGGAAGGTTGGAGAATGGCCTATAATTAGCTAAGATAGCTGGGTCAAGTGATGGCTTTTTAAGTAATGGTTTAATTACTGCCACCTTAAAAGCCTGTGGTACACAGCCAACTAATAAAGATAGATTGATCATATTTAAGATCGAAGCATTAATTAATGGTAGGGCTTCCTTGAGCAGCCTGGTAGGAATGGGGTCTAACAGACATGTTGATGGTTTGGAGGAAGTTAACTAATGAAAATAACTCAGACAGAACAATCGGAGAGAAAGAGTCTAACCAAATACCGGCATCACTGAAAGCAGCCAAAGATAACGATACGTCTTTGGGATGGTTATGAGTAATTTTTTTCTCTAATAGTTAAAATTTTATTAGCAAAGAAAGTCATGAAGTCATTACTAGTTAAAGTTAAAGGAATACTTGGCTCAATAGAGCTCTGACTCTTTGTCAGCCTGGCTACAGTGCTGAAAAGAAACCTGGGGTTGTTCTTATTTTCTTCAATTAGTGATGAGTAGTAAGATGTCCTAGCTTTATGGAGGGCTTTTTTATAGAGCAACAGACTCTTTTTCCAGGCTAAGTGAAGATCTTCTAAATTAGTGAGACACCATTTCCTCTCCAACTTATGGGTTATCTGCTTTAAGCTGCGAGTTTGTGAGTTATACCACAGAGTCAGGCACTTCTGATTTAAAGCTCTCTTTTTCAGAGGAGCTACAGCATCCAAAGTTGTCTTCAATGAGGATGTAAAACAACTGACGAGATACTCTATCTCACTTACAGAGTTTAGGTAGCTACTCTGCACTGTGTTGGTATATGGCATTAGAGAACATAAAAAAGGAATCATATTCTTAAACCTAGTTACAGCGCTTTCTGAAAGACTTCTAGTGTAATGAAACTTATTCCCCACTGCTGGGTAGTCCATCAGAGTAAATGTAAATGTTATTAAGAAATGATCAGACAGAAGGGAGTTTTCAGGGAATACTGTTAAGTCTTCAATTTCCATACCATAAGTCAGAACAAGCTCTAAGATATGATTAAATTGGTGGGTGGACTCATTTACATTTTGAGCAAAGCCAATTGAGTCTAATAATAGATTAAATGCAGTGTTGAGGCTGTCATTCTCAGCATCTGTATGGATGTTAAAATCGCCCACTATAATTATCTTATCTGAGCTAAGCACTAAGTCAGACAAAAGGTCTGAAAATTCACAGAGAAACTCACAGTAACGACCAGGTGGACGATAGATAATAACAAATAAAACTGGTTTTTGGGACTTCCAATTTGGATGGACAAGCCTAAGAGTCAAGCTTTCAAATGAATTAAAGCTCTGTCTGGGTTTTGGATTAATTAATAAGCTGGAATGGAAGATTGCTGCTAATCCTCCGCCTCGGCCCGTGCTACGAGCGTTCTGGCAGTTAGTGTGACTCGGGGGTGTTGACTCATTTAAACTAACATATTCATCCTGCTGTAACCAGGTTGATCATCGGTGGGTGTGTTGCCGAGTGGGGAAAAACGGTTAGAAATGTGAACGGGTTGGTGGTGTACATGGGGCTTCTGTTTAGGGCTACGCTTCCTCCTCACAGTCACCCAGTCGGCCTGCTTTCCCGGCTGCTCAGGATCTGCTGGAAGGGAACTAACGGCAGCTAAGATACCTTGGTCTGCACCGACTACAGGGGCCTTGCTAGCTGTAGAATTTTCCACGGTGCGGAGCCGAGTCTCCAATTCGCCCAGCCTGGCCTCCAAAGCTACGAATAAGCTACACTTATTACAAGTACCATTACTGCTAAAGGAGGCCGAGGAATAACTAAACATTTCACACCCAGAGCAGAAAAGTGCGGAAGAGACAGGAGAAGCCGCCATGCTAAATCGGCTAAGAGCTAGTAGCTGCGCTAAGCTAGCGGATTCCTAAAAACACACAAAGTGAATAATGTGTAAATAATTTAGAGGTGATTCAGCAGAGGGAGTGCTTTAGTTAAGGCACGTGAAGATTACACTGTGAAACAAATCGTTATCTAGTTATCTAGATCAATCTAACTGCGCAGATTAAACAGCTAACAGATACAGCAAAACACCGCTGTGCTCCGGAACAGGAAGTGATACAATACCGCAGTGAGAGCCAACCACCAGTAGAGGCAAGCAAGAGTCACCCTCTGCATTTGCAAGAAGCCAAATAAGATACCAGTTCCATAAGATCAGTTCAAACTTCAGGCCTAAGTTTACAAATGCTAGGGATGGATGGGGTTTCAATTAATGTTATTCTAAATTGGACTTTTCATAAATGGACCTTTACTCACTGATACCAGAGAGGTGACATGGAGTATTTCTCATGTTTGGAAGCATTTACTCCTGAACGTACGCAGAACTGTGATAGCATTTTCATAAGAAATTAATCTTGTCTTTGAAAAAATATTCCATGTGCAACAATCTGCTATCAACTCAACCATAATTATTAAAGCTGAGGGTTCACACAAAATGATATGATGTTCAATATATCCAAAATGAAACACGTGGACATGGTTCATGCTGTGACACCTTTCAGTTGAACGTCATACATTGTTGTGGTCTGGAGGGAAAAGTCAACAGAAAACCACAGAATAAAACAAATAAAAAATGTTTTTTTCTTTTCATTCATATAATTATCACTTCAATTGATTAAACATACTATGTTACTTTCTCAGTGACATACTCTACAACTACCTACTACAATTGTAATATATGATAATTTCAAGTACAGACCTTCTGGAATAGAAGCTTTTACTCTACGTTTCAGACAACAAAGGAATTTGCTATGTGATGATTGCCTTTTGGCATGAAACTCAGAGGAACTTCATGCCAAAAGGCAATTGTCAGATGACACAGGAATTTGTTGTCTGACGATTGCCTTTTGCTATGAAAATTAGAGTAATGACTTCTTCTATTCCAGAAGCTTTATACTTGAAATTTTTATAGTCTAAAGGCTCTTTGATCCGCGCACTTGCACGCACTACTGTGCATGAGAGTGAACTCGTCTCAAACTCGTTGTAAACCATTGTAAACTGTGCGCAGCTCGTGCAAGTGCACAAAGAAAATTTTGAAATGTTCAAAATCTCCATCATGCATTAATGATGTGAACATTACGCAAACAAGTCAAAAACACTGTGTGAGTGATTGCATCAGCACACATCACAGCGCAGCTCGTCTAAGCGATTATAACGAGATGTTAAATCTGTCATAAACATACTTTTACAGCTGCACACAAGAACGAAAGGACATGCAACTGTTTTACTAAGCTATTACAACATAAATATTACAAATAATTATCTTTTTAGACGGCTCCAAATGCTTTCTCCACCTCGTTCAGTGTGCCCACGAGAAAAGCAGCAGCTGGAGTGCTCCTCTGTGATTCTGGAAGCGATTAAAGCTGTTTTCAACAGCAAACTCAAAGAGAAAATGATTAATCCACCACAAAATAATTATTTTATGTACGCAGCATGCAGCGCACAATGTGTGGCATCCAGTGGAACAAAGCATGGCTGGGAACACAGCGGGTGGGATCATCACGACGATGTGCGTGCAAGTGCGTGGATCAAAGTCGTGCAAGTGTCAGGGCGCCTTAACTGTTAGAAATGTTGTTATAATATTATATTTAAAAAATCTCAACTGATGTGCTTTGGCCCACGTTGTTGCGTTAAGTTCAATTTAATGTCATTATCAAACCCGAAGCAAATAAAACATTTGATTTCTTCACTCGTTGATGGGCCGGCTACCAACGCCACATTTATTGATTTTAGCCGGTAAGACTACCTTTTCACAGCCCTCTATGCTAGAAAACAAACAAACCAATTTCATAGGATTAGTTCAACAACGAACCAGACTAAATCCTAATTTTTTCCTATTCTTTTTAAAGACATTAAAAAAAACTGATACAAATTTATATGTTCTGTGTAAAGGTTCCATCACTGAGAAACATGCATATGACATTTATATGGACTCAATATGCTACTTTCAGAAAATTGGGACCGTAGTATGAGGAGAACAAGGTGTTTATGCATTTTTAATAATATTTTGCAAATTATCATGAATTTTATTTCTAAAACCAATTATGATATCACATACAAACATGATAACATTACGTGGCCTGCTGACTATTTATTTTTCCAGACATCAAGATATACGTGAGGAATTTCTTTTGATGTAGTGTGAGACTGATCCAATGACGATGCTGCTTACAATCGAGCAAAGAAGGTAAACTGGTGGAATTCTACTTTGAGGCCAAATCAACCGTGCAAACCAATGACAATATCAATGTCATTTTGCAGTTAGAAAAGCTCCAGACAGAAAGACAGCATGGAGGATTGTAAAGAAGTTTCAACCTGATAGAATTGTTCACAATGTTAACAAAGGGAGATCTGGCCGAGCATATTGAGCACATCTTGTGACTGACAAAACTCTTACAAATTGAGGTGAAATTAGGAATGAACACCAGAGATAAAATTCCCTGAGATATGCTTCAAGATGGCATATGGCAGATATCAGTAACCAAAAGTGTTTAGAAAGTGTCTATGGCTTTAGTTTTGTGGTACTTTTTTTCTGAGACACCCTGTACGAGGTCTGTCCAAAAAGCATCGTACCTTTTTATTTTTTGCAAAAACCATATGAATTTGAATCACGTGTGATTGCATCAGCCAAGCTTGAACCTTCGTGCGCATGCGTGAGTTTTTTCACGCCTGTTGGTTGCGTCATTCGCCTGTGAGCAGGCTTTGAGTGAGCAGTGGTCCACCCCTCTCATCGGATTTTTATTGCAAATAAATGTCTGCACGATTTGGAGCTTTGCTGCATCAAATTTTTCCAGAAACTGTGAGAGACCTCCAGGTGGACACCATTTGGAAAATTTAGATGGCTTTCAGCGACGATTTTATGGGGATTACACAGATTAAGGAGTGCTCCAGCCGGTTTAAAGACCACCCACAGTGTCTGAGAGCGCGGCACGCTCTGAGCGCCGATCGACAAGCTCAAACCCCGCTCAAACAACCAGATCATTTCCAACGGAGGATTGCACCACCATGCCGCTCATGGCGCGGGACAAAACTACCTCCGTGTTGGTCTCAGAGGACGGCTTTCAGATGGCTCAGACGGCTTCCGGTTGCTTTTCAGTCGTGTGAGTATCCGAGAAATTGTGCATGAGCTGGACATGCCCCAACATGTCCTGTGAGGCTTCATCATGGTGTTGCTTTGCGTCATGCAGCTCCGCCGCGACGCGCGGAGTTCCTCCGCTCCTGTTTCCATGACAAAAACTCCTGTAACAGTGGAATGTGCCATTCATTTCTAAACTGGACGCTGTCTTGATCCGGTATGTCGTCTGACTAGCACAGGAATTGCGGAAGACGTGGACATCAGCACTTTTTCGGCACATTGAGACAGACGTGCGGAGGAACTCCGCGCGTCACGGCGGAGCCGCATGGCGCAAAGCACCGCCATGATGAAGCCTCACAGGACATGCTGGGGCATGTCCAGCTCATGCACAATTTCTCGGATACTCACACGACTGAAAAGCAACCAGAAGCCGTCTGAAAGCCACCTGAAAGCCGTCCTGTGAGACCAACACGGAGGTGGTTTTGTCCCACGCCATGAGCGGCATGGTGGCGCAATCCTCCGCTTCTCTTTCCATGAAAAAAACTCCTGTAACAGTAGAATGTGCCGAAAAAGTGCTGATGTCCACACCTTCTGCCTTTTTTGTGAAAGCTAGATGACGTCCCGGATCAACAAAGCCTTCACGTTGGAAATGATCTGGTTGTTTGAGCGGGGTTTGAGCTTGCCGATGGGCGCTCGGAGCGCGCCGCGCTCTCAGACGCTGTGTGCGGTCTTTAAACTGGCTGGAGCACTCCTTAATCTGTGTAATCCCCATACAATCGTCGCTGAAAGCTATCTAAATTTTCCGAATGGTGTCCAGCTGGAGGTCTCTCACGGTTTCTGGAAAAATTTGATGCAGCAAAGCTCCAAATCGTTCAGACATTTATTCGCAATAAAAATCCGACGAGAGGGGTGGACCACTGCTCACACAAAGCCTGCTCACAGTCGAATGACGCAACGGACAGGTGTGAAAAAACTCACGCATGCGCACGAAGGTTCAAGCTTGGCTGATGCAATCACACGTGATTCAAATCCATATGGTTTTTGCAAAAAATAAAAAGGTCAGATTCTTTTTGGACAGACCTCGTATATTATAAAACAAGTTGTGAGCTGTTTATTGTTTTCACAGAAACAAATACCACAAGGAGCACTTTTTCCTGTTCAGAAAACGCTGAGATGACGTGTATCTGGGCACTGTTTACTTTCTGATCCGAGTCAGGAACTATCCTGAGAGCTGCCTTCAGAATATACTGCAGCTGTGTCTTAATTCCAAACAGTATGAGCAGTAGCGTCTGTATGCACCTTTACAGACACCGTTGGTTTGTGTCATTTATCTTACCTTGAAGACATCACGCCGATAACCACGCTCATCGTTACTTCCGCCGACAACATAAGCACGGCCTCTAACAGAAGCCATGCCATGCCACGCCCGCTCCACTGGCCCCTCTGCACAGGCCGTCCAGTGGTTGGTAACAGGGTCAAAACACCAGGTCTCTTTAAGATACACCATTCCTCTGAGCCCACATGTTATATAAATCTTCCCATTCACCACTGCTCCAGCATGGGCATACACCTACAGAGGTTAGAAAAGAAAAAGTGGGTAAGTAGCACCATCATGTGGATTGTAGTGATATGACATGCAAAACTTTTTTTTTTCTATCATACTTCTCTTTTTAATGGTGCGACATGCTCCCACGTGTTGGTGTGTGGATCATATCGCTCCACTGAGTCCAGTTCATTGCTGTAGTCCCGCCCTCCGATGGTATATATATAGCCGCCTACCACACACACACAGTGGTCAGCATGCTGCTGCTGTAGAGGCTGAACAGCGCACCAGCTGTTGTGGCGTGGATCATATCTGGACAGACACGTCATGGTAATGAAGAAATTTTATTAGCAACAAACACAAGTCATAAATGCAACATCTCAGTAAATATGTTCTCACCTCCAGCAGCAGGTCTCTGCATGAAATCCACTAATGTTTCTGTCTCCCCCAATAAGATAAATAAAGTTGTTGAGCACAGCAACGCCCTGGTTGGACATTCGGGGAGTGTGACCTGCAGGGAGAGTCCTCCACTCTTTCCAGCTTGGGTGGAACACATGAAATACGTTGTGGCTGTCCGTAAAGGATCCAGTGGGGAACATCCCCCCGAAGCCCAAGATACAGTGCAAGGTTGAGCGTGGCTGGGTGAGAGGACCCTGCAGGGTGGGCTGCCATATCTCCTGATCATGGTAGCGCAGGGCAGCTGAAACACATTCCTTCAGCGGGCACGCATTTAGTCTCCCAAACAGCCTCTGCAACACTTGTTTCTCCATCAGGCAAAAGCGCACAGCTTCAAGCATCTTAAGGTTGCCCTTTAGTGCAGAAAATACAAACTAACAAGACAATGTATAATTAAAAGTTAAAGTTATTAAAGCTAGAGTTCTTCACAAACATGGTGGAACAGATCTATCACACTGCTGAGGTTGCTCTCAAATTTAGTTTCACTGTGACAATGACATAAAATGTGAGAATGTTCAGCATTTCTGAGGACAATGTCTCGCACATTATGGTTAGGACCATTAATGAGAATCATTAGTTCTCAACTAGTTGGTGACTAAATTTGACACTAAATGAATTAAGCCAACTTCATGGTGAAACTCAAATGTGACATTTATTTTAACAAACATAAGCACAAAATCACAAATACAAAAAATAGCATTAGCATGAAGACAATAGGGGCGTCGGGGGGAAAAAAAAAAAAATCGATTCATGTCCGAATCGCGATTCTTATTTATTATGATTCTGAATTGATCCAAAATGTCCAAGAATCGATTTTTAAAAAGCATTTTTTAAAACATTTTCCTGCTTACTCGCTTCGTGTACTGCTTGTCAGGCAACGGCTTCTGTACTACAGCGACCCCGCGGGGGGGTGGGGGTGGTCCGGCATGCTTCAAACACTCGTGAGCTGCAGAGTTCAGTGGCTGTAGCTTAGCATGGCGGACGAAGAGCTAATTCAGCCAGCACCGTCTTTGCTGAAGGCAAATGTTTGGGCGCATTTTGGATTTTATTATTTGCTGCGTAAGAAGGAGCTTGACATGACTTATGCAGTGTGCAAAATCTGCAAAATGAAAGTCAAGTACTTCTGAAACACTTCAAATCTGCAAGCCCACATGCTACGTCATCACCCGGAACTAAAAGAGGGGAGCAGCGTTATCTGCCGACTACTGACCAGCGCTTCGCTAAACTGCCAGCCAACTCCGAACGAGCAAAGCAGATAATTTACATCTAGAATCACTTGATTAACCTTGTAAAGCTGCATTTTCTTAAACATAAACATTTTTTAAGTAATATAACTATTTCTCAGAGCTCTTTGAATCAAAAATCCATTCTGAATCGAATCGTCACCCCAAGAATCGGAATCGAATTGAATCGTGAGTTGTTGAACGATTCACATCCCTAGAAGACAATACCTGCATTCATTTACTCGGCATAGACTACCTGTTTGAGCTGACTAACTCACCTGAAAAAGGTTCACATACTTTCTTCACTGAGTGAAGGGAGTGGCAGCAGCTTCAGCAGGTCTATTCTTTAAAGGGTTAAATGAACTTAATAAATGGCTTTGGACTAGTCGACTCATAAAAAATAGTCAACTATTCAGATTATCTAGTCACAGTCGACTATTATGTCTAGTCACCCTATCCCTATTGCACAGCTTCAATAATGCTAATTCATATTATGTGGTCTTTTTGCAGAAACTTCAAAATCATCTTTGTGTTTTGTAATATTTTGTGTTTCCTTCCACAGCCACAGCTACTCACAAACATCACAGTTTTTCATATCAAGGAAACATAGGACTTAACTTCAGTTTGTCATTCGTTACACCCACTACTAAAGAAGCAGCATATTACTATCATGCTAGAACGAGGACTAAAACACATGGACATGCTTTGAGTACTGTAAACATTCATGAAGGGACAGACCAAGATAGCATTCAACAACTTACATCAATTATGAAACTCCAGGGAAATAACATCAATTTATTACACTTATATAGCACCAAATCACAACAAAGTAGCCTCAAGGCTTTTCACACAAGTAAGGTCAAACCCAGTGGTGGGCACAGATAACCAAAAAATTAACTTTGATAACAGATATTAAGATAACTGAAAAGTTATCTTTGATAAAGATAAACCGATAAACCACCCAAAAATGCATCGGAAGTTACAGATAACTGATGAATTCCAGTATTGTCTCTGGTACATTTGCAACTACTAACAAGCTGAATTTGAATTTTAACACCACAATCACTTTTGGAAGCATCAAAAGCGACAAAAAACCCAAACATTGAGCCCGCACTTCTATGTTTAAACATGCTGCCCCCTGCTGGAGGATACACAGCTACAGCACAGAAGCACCCTGAGAACAGCCACAAAGCCAGTTCTCTACCAATCACAATGCTCCGGTCAGGCGGAGGTCCTGAAAAATAAAGGCATGCTGACTTATGGTTTTGTGTGAATACTGATAGAATAACTCCATTAATGTCAATTCTGTCATTTGTACAAAGTTAAAATATAACATATATCTTTTAATGTTGAATAATGCACTAGTTCTGAGGTTTTGTAACAAACACAGACAGATCACAAAGGATTCTGGGTAAAAGTGCCTCTGCTAAACACTGATTGGTTCAGTCATTCATTATGTAAACCAACACGTTAATGTGACGTGTGTCGTGTGCTGGTGTTTACAGATAAATGTGCCTTTGTAAAATATTCCATTTTTTATTTGTAAAAACAGGCATTTTTACGGAGCCCTGGAAGTGTCATCGCAAAATGTTTTGCATGTGGAGAGAATGTGCGCATGTTTTATTAGTGCCGTGCGCACGTTTTATGATGCACTCAATATTGTCTTGACACATAAATGTTGGCTTTACACTGTGCGAGTTTTGGCCCTTTTTCAGATGATTTTTCATTCGTGCGAGAATTTTCTGGACTGAGTTTCAGGTTAGTTGCGCATCCTGCATCGTGTAGTGTACATGGAGTAACAAGCTGCGTTCAACATCTCACGACCACCTCCTGATCGCCGATCGTATGGTCGAATGAAAATCAAACCTGTTTGATATTATTCTGGTCGGCCGTCGTGAGGGTATCCTACTGCTGAAGAGCTACAAGCATCCAACCGCTCGCACTGTGCATGTGCAAACACTGCAGAGCTGTCTTGGAATGTTTTTTTTGTTGTTGTTGTGGTTTTGTTTTTAAACTTAATTTGTAAAAAAAAAAAAAAAAAAAAAAAGCCATCTGCAAAGCCAAAAAGTTGATTTGACAACCATCTGCTATAACCGGGGACAAAATAAATAGAACACTGCCATCTACTGGACCCAGACGCTTAGTACTTAGGGCGAATACTGACATGAACACTACTGGCCGGTAGATGGCAGTAGAGGCCTTGAAAACTTACAAAAACAAAATTACAGATAATCCGTGTCTGGTACATTTAAGATGCGTGGAATTTAACAAACGCAAATACAATAACATCTATGAACCCAGAGAATATATTCACAAGAGTTTTAGGCACAAGAGTTTAATGCTGCTGTCCGTGGAGCCTGAAAAGAGTGTCTGAAATGCATTTGTCCTGTCATGAACGCACTGAGATTACCCTATCCTACCCATAATGCACTGCTGGGCACAGCATGTGCTCACAAAACCTTAAAAATTAGCACATTACTTTAAAACTAAAACATATATCTGATATTTTCACTTTATAAAACTTCAGACATGACAGTAATTTTAAATAACTTGTCAAAAATAAGTTTGGTTAAAATTTGAACCATAAGTTAAAAATGTATGCCTCTGGATGACTTGGGTGATATTGCCAGTGTATCAGTACGGTGTTAAAGAAAATGATTTTTTTTTTTTTGTGACCAGTTCTCATTTGCCTGCAGAGGATAGAGTGGTTTCTTCTGAAAACAGCTCTCTTCTGTTTGCAAAGGGTAGAACTATACATATCTTACAAAACTTTTAACAGGTACGTCTCAACTGATTTTAAATTTTAAAAATGTTTGCCGCTGTTCAGCTTGGTTTACTACGTTATCGGTCTAAAAGTTATCGGAGGACAATTTATCGGAAGTTAATTAGTCCGATAATGGTTTTTAAAGTTATCTAAAAAGATAATCCGATAATGAAAACATTATCTTCGATAATTATCTGTTATCGGAACTGTGCCCACCACTGGTCTAACCTTACCAATCCATAGAGCAAGCACACAGGTTACAGTGGTAAGGAAAAACTCCCTCTGATGATACTGCGGAAGAAACCTCAAGCAGACCAGACTCAAAGGGGTGACCCACTGCTTAGGCCATTCTAACAGTTACAAGGTTTTTACAAAGTTTAACATAGTTTATAAAGCTTGGAAAAAACAAAACATCTACTAAAGTAAGAATTTTAAAGAGTACATTCAAAGCCTGTCCTCCTGTATGTTCTGAAAGATGACAGAGTAGAAAGTCTGTGCTAATAGTCGATGAGCCAGTAGATACTTTTGACCTAATCACTACCTCTTAAGGGGACTAAACATTTACAATCCAGCCTCAGTGTACCATGGCCTACACAAAAACGTATAATGGCTATCCACTGGTGGTAGTTATAGAAAGGTAGAGGTCAATGAAGGAACACACAGGGGTCAAAATGTAAAAATGCTCCAACCAAATTCAAATTCTCCAGGCCAGTGGCGCTCACATCAGTCGCCATGAAGTGCCTAGAAAAACTGGTTCTCACACACAATCACACAGTCACAGACACTCTCCAGTTTGCCTTCCGCCCTCACCGATCAGTGGACAACACGATGGCCATAGCTCGATGCCACACTCTGCAACACTTGCACAGCAGCAGAACATACGTCAAGATGCTTTTCCTGGATTACAGTTACGCTTTCAACACCATCCACCCGGAGTAGCTGATCGAGAAGCTGACAGACCTTGGTGTCTCTACTCCCACCTGTAACTGGATTCTGGACTTCCTGACTGAGAGAACACAGGTGGTGAGAATGGGAGGGCGGGTGTCTGCTGAGCTCTCAGTCAGCACAGGATCTCCACAAATTTTTCACCCTGTACATAAACGAATGTGTCTCCAACCAGGACAACACCATCATCCTTAAATATGCCGATGACAGCAGCATCTTGGGCCTCATTAGGAGGGAGATGAGTCAGGGTACAGGAGCCTGGTAAAAACATTCTTGTTTATGGCAAGGAGAATGACCACATCCTCAACACAGACAAGACAAAAGAAATAGTAATGGACTTCAGGAAGAATCCTCCACCTCTGCAGCCTCTCATCAAAGGGACTGATGTGGAAGATTCACAGATTTCTGGGACTGCAGGTAACAGCTGACCTGTGCTTGACTCTGAACACTACTGCCACAGTGGAAAAAATCTTCAGCAGAGACTATACTTCATCAGGCTGCTGAGGAAAGCTGGACTAAACCATCACTCTCTCACCCAGGCTTATACAGGTCTGATAGAGAGCTTCCTCATCGCAGGCATCACTGTCTGGTACGACAACACCACACAGGCAGAGAGAAAGGCTCTTGAAAGAGTCATAAGGATGACAGAGAGGATCATTGGGACTACTCGTCCTTCCATGGACTCAATGTACAAGCAGCACTGTCAGAGGAAAGCAGAGGGACTCATCAGAGACTCACTCCACCCAGCTCACTCTCTGCTCAGACACAAACGCTTCACATACAGTAGTGTTCAGAATAATAGTAGTGCTATGTGACTAAAAAGATTAATCCAGGTTTTGAGTACATTTCTTATTGTTACATGGGAAACAAGGTACCAGTAGATTCAGTAGATTCTCACAAATCCAACAAGACCAAGCAGTCATGATATGCACACTCTTAAGGCTATGAAATTGGGCTATTACTAAAAAAAAGTAGAAAAGGGGGTGTTCACAAAAATAGTAGCATCTGCTGTTGACGCTACAAACTCAAAACTATTATGTTCAAACTGCTTTTTTAGCAACACTGTGAATCACTAAACTAGTATTTAGTTGTATCAGCACAGTTTTTCATGATTTCTTCACATCTGCGAGGCATTAATTTTGTTGGTTTGGAACCAAGAGTTTGCTTGTTTACTAGTGTGCTTGGGGTCATTGTCTTGTTGAAACACCCATTTCAAGGGCATGTCCTCTTGAGCATAAGGCAACATGACCTCTTCAAGTATTTTGACATATCCAAACTGATCCATGATACCTGGTATGTGATATATAGGCCCAACACCATAGTAGGAGAAACATGCCCATATCATGATGCTTGCACCACCATGCTTCACTGTCTTCACTGTGAACTGTGGCTTGAATTCAGAGTTTGGGGGTCGTCTCACAAACTGTCTGCGGCCCTTGGTCCCAAAAAGAACAATTTTACTCTCATCAGTCCACAAAATATTCCTCCATTTCTCTTTAGGCCAGATGATGTGTTCTTTGGCAAATTGTAACCTCTTCTGCACGTCTTTTATTTAACAGAGGGACTGCGGGGGATTCTTGCAAATAAATTCGTTTCACACAGGCATCTTCTAACTGTCACAGCACTTACAGGTAACTCCAGACTGTCTTTGATCATCCTGGAGCTGATCAATGGGTGAGACTTTGCCATTCTGGTTATTCTTCTATCCATTTTGATGGTTGTTTTCCGTTTTCTTCCACGCATCTCTGTTTTTTTTTCCATTTTAAAGCATTGGAAATCATTGTAGATGAACAGCCTATAATTTTTTGCACCTGCGTATAAGTTTTCCCCTCTCCAATCAACTTTTTATTCAAACTACGCTGTTCTTCTGAACAATGTCTCACTGACCGAACTCACTGACTGAATGCCACGCTACTATTATTGTGAACACCCCCTTTTCTACTTTTTTTTTTACTAATATACTAATCATATACTTCTCTGACATGTGCAGTATCCCCACATGACTTTTTCCCCTTCAGCACTTTTATCTTATTTATTATTATCTCTTTAGCTATTTCCTACTTGTTTCTTATTAAGAGGAACTGACTCCAAGACAGTCCAGCACAAGAATTCCTACGTGCTTGGACTGTTTGGTTTATGCACAAATGGCAACTAAAACATCTTGAATCTTGAACCATATTGAAAAGTATACCACATAAAGATTCTAAATTTGTCAACATCTCAAATGTTGAGCTGATGATCAGCTCCGCCAAGCTATGCAGAGTGCGCTACCAATACGCCCACCCGCTCATGGCAAAGTTGAACTACATCCAATAGTAAGCCAGTGGACTGTTGTCAGACGTCGCCACCTGCTGAGCTATGTCTACCTGTACTGAAGACAGGAAATTTGGACCCCTGGAGCGAGTCTTCTTTGGCATTTCGCATAGATTTTTGAGAATGTGTTAAGTCAACCAGTGCCAGCTACTTCATGTCATAGTGTGAACGGGCCCTTAAGGTCCTCTGTTGCTTAAACAAGCCTTTAGCACAATAATCTGCTGTTCACTCAAGGACAGCCTTTTATTTAGATGAAAAGTAAGTTATATTTTCATGTGGAAGGAAGCTACTTGCATTGAAATTGTAATTCAAATGTATAAAGCTGGAGCTGTGCACTCAGACCAGAGCGCGACACAGACACAGCACAGTGGGCAAAGGTAATTTATTTATTAATGAATATATAATCCCACAGGCCAGTGTCATGATTATGATTGCAATGTAGTTAATTGTACACCCCTAGTGGTTACACATTCTTCCTTCAGCAGTTGGAAAGGAAATTTAACAGACTATCATTTATAGCTAGTTAAACTGCAAGCACAGGTTCTTGTTAAACACGACAAAACTGAGTCAAATTGGGGCACAATCTGCATGTATGAAACTAACAATTATACTGAAGATTCAAGAGCAGGACTGGCCCCTTCTTCAGGAAGTACAGTGCAGCTTGCAGCTGTGAAAGGGTAACAACTATATCAATAACAACTATATCAAGGTTTCCTGGAGATTTGTTGACCTGTAAAACAATCAGAAACTCACAGACAACTTGTCTTTTACCTCTCTGATCCAGTGACATGGGTGAAAGTGTAGACTGACCTGCAAGTCTACTTGGTCCGTTTCTACCTGCTCTGGGCTGTAGTGGTAATGAAGTGCGGCCTCGTAGACCTCATTCTCACTGGTCACCTGAAGCTCATCACTGCACAGCGCTCTGAAGACTTTGTGCTCGGGGAGCTGACGATATGCCTCAGTTCGAGACAAAGTCTGGATGTTCCTGAGTATGTAAGAATGGACCCGAGTATCAAGTTCCTGCAGTCCGTACATGTCAGCAAGAAGGTCCACCTCTAAAATGTTGCTTTCATCTAGCCAGAAGAAGAGGAAATCGCAGCAGAAGCTGATGACATCCTCAAGCTTTAAGACACAAAGTGACATCTTCGTCAAATAAATATCAATAAAACCTATCTGGAAAGAAGAAAAAAAAAAATGCCTACCTGTAATAGCGTGGCTGCAACAAGCACTTCCTGCACATTTTCCACATCTAACTCAATCTCAGAGGTGTAGATGTAATCAAGCAGTTTTTTCATGGCATTACGAGTTACTCCATATATTGGGATTTCATTCTGCTGTACCTCCCGAAGCCCTCCAGCAAACATTCCCCTATGGGAAATAAGTGATTCATTGTCACATGGCTTATATGTTACATCATGACATCTTAATGAGTCAGTGTGCGTGTGTATGTATGTATGTATCCGTAAATTCATTTATCCCCTCAAACTTCTACTCACAACACCCCATAATGACAACATGAAAAAAGTTTTTTTTTAATTTTTGCAATTAACCCCCCCCCCCCCCCCCCCAAAAAAAAACCAACAAAAATTTAAGAAATCACATTTACATAAGTATTCTCACCCTTTGCTCAATACTTTGCTGATGTACCTTTGGCAACAATTACAGCTTCAAGTCTCCTTGAATATGATGCCAAAAGCTTGGTGCACCTATCTTTGGACAGTTTTGGGGAGCACTGGTGTACAGCCATTTTCAAATCTCTCCAGAGATGTTCAATCAGATTCAGGTCTGGGCTCTGGCTGGGCCACTCAAGGACATTCACAGAGTTGTCCTGAAGCCACTTCTTTCATATCTTGGCTGTGTGCTTAGGGTCATTGTCCTGCTGAAAGATGATCCGTCACCCCAGTCTGTGATCAAGAGCGCTCTGGAGCAGGTTTTCATCCAGGATGTCTCTGCACATCGCTGCATTCATCTTTCCCTCAATCCTGACTAGTCTTCCAGTTCCTGACTCTGAAAAACATACCCACAGCATGATGCTGCCACCACCATGCTTCACTGTAGGGATGGCACCTGGTTTCCTCCAAACATGATGCCTGGCATTCATGCCAAACTTCAATCTTTGTCTTGTCAAACCAGAGAATTTTGTTTCTCATGGTCTGCGAGTCCTTCAGATGACTTTTAGCAAACTCCAGGTGGGCTGTGCCTTTTACTAAGGAGTGGCTTCTGTCTGACCACTCTACCATACAGGACTGATTGGTGGATTGCTACAGAGACAGTTGTCCTTCTGGAAGAAGAAGAAGGATTCTGGAATTTCTCCACAGAGGAATGCTGGAGCTCTGACAGAGTGACCATTGGCTTTGTGGTCATCTTCCTGATTAAGACCCTTCTCCCCCTACCACTCAGTTTAGACTAGGTAGACTAGGTAGAGTCCTGGTGGATCCGAACTTCTTCCATTTATGGAGGAGGATGAGGCCACTGTGCTCATTGGGACCTTCAAAGCAGCAAAAACGTCTCTGTACCTTTCCCCAGATTTCTGCCTCGAGACAATCCTGTTTCGAGGGCTACAGACAATTCCTTTGACTTCATGCTTGGTTTGTGCTCTGACATGCACTGTCAACTGTGGGACCTTATATTTAGACAGGTGTGTGTCTTTCCAAAGCATGTCCAACCAACTGAATTTACTCAAGGTGGAATCCAATTAAGTTGTAGAAACATCTCAAGGATGATCAGTGGAAACAGGATGCACCTGAGCTCAATTTTGAGTTTCACTGCAAAGGCTGTGAATACTTATGTATATGTGATTTTCTTAGTTTTTTTTAATAAATTTGCAAAAAAAAAAAAAAAAAGTTTTCGTATTTTCATTATGGAGTATTGTGCGTTGAATTTTGACGGAAAAAAATTATACAGTATACACACACACACACACACACACACACACACACACACACACACACACACACACACACACACACACACACACAC